>NW_015661363.1:0-3086 GCF_001515625.1 Sinocyclocheilus rhinocerous | reverse complement strand
ATGTTTGCATATTTTTTTTTTAGTGTTGGTTATTGTATCTAAAAATAAATAGAAATTGAATTTAATAGATATGGCTCTGTTGTTAATTGCAGCCTTTAATATTTTAGTAATGTGCACAGGGCTCCCTATTGTATAACATTAGCTAAGATAGATTTTTTTATCCTTAAGAAAATTGTAATTATAATTGAGTTTATTTAAAGGCAGAGCCATAAATTGTTCAGTAAACCACTGTTTATATATATAAGATAAAAAAAAAAGCAATTAAATGTTTTCTCCCCCTGCTGTACCAAAAATGTTTGAAACTGTGACTTCAAAACTGAGGTACAATTACACTAATGTTTTCATTAATATTATGTATATTATTAAGTATTATGTCTAAAAATAGCCTTTTATTAATGTAGCTAAAATTTTCCTAATATAAAAAGGCACTCATGTCTTGGGTGATAGAAAAGAATGTGTGCAGTGCTGATTTACACTCATTTATGTGCTTGTCTTTAAATAATATCTAATGTATGATACTAATTATGATATACTAATGTTGTTTTTTCTCTTCTTTTTCCCGACAGACTGTGAGTGAGAAAGACTGGCGAGACTTACTAAAAGTAAAATTTTTTGTACATTTATTCACTCATCTGACATTTGCAAAATAGCACACTTCTGTTATGTTCTGTATTGTAATTCTGTTATTAAAATTATACAATAAACATTTTAAAAATGAGTGTGAATCCATTTTTGTGTTTAAGATTTACTGTGTAATGGGTATTTTAAATAATAATTAAAAAAAAATAGGTGTGGTGTAAATATGGTTAAATAATGGCATTTGGTTTATCAGCCACATGTGGGCCACATAAGGGCCATCAGCCCTTTACAGAACTCAGCCATATAAGAATACCATATAAGGTCCATATATCAGCCACATCTGTTTTTATTATTTGGCTCACTCTGGGTTGGGTTATGGCACTGTTTAGGTTCAGTTCTGGCTAAAAAGATGTGGACCAGTTTTGGGCCGGCGAACACAAAATAATCTGGGCCACACTTTAGCTGTTGATATGGGCCAGATCCGCACCAAAGGAAATTTGCTGACTGGGTTATCATTTAATAAATCGACAGCCTATCAGCTAATCTTCAACATGTTTTACACTAAACAAAACTTTTGGATTTAAGTATTTTTAGTTTACACCGAAAAAAAATGCTGTTTTATTAGAGAAGTCACTGACTTTTTGCAACAGGTGGGATTCAGTTTACAACACTCCTCATTCATTCCTATGGTATCCGTAAACGGCGATTGAATGTCACAAAACTATATATTTTATGTCATAAAATTCAATTACGTCAAGGCTGTAATGTGATTACGGCACACGTGATCCAAGTTGACCGTTACGGTTTCTCCAATAGTAAGTAATACAGACCCTCTCATCTCCCTATAGTAAGACAATCTCTGGGTTTATATCATTCATACTGGCAAACAGCCTTTGGAGAATCATCATTGGCAGCTGTCAAGCCACTCCCTAGCAACCAAACAGAGTACCCTAGCAACCATTTAGCAAGTCCTATATCTTTGCAACAGAATATCGTATAGATATACGAGTTGGTAATTTTGACTCATGTTAGCAAATAGGACTTCCAACATGCTACACATGCTAATAGTGATTAGTGCTACAACATGCATATGATGCCACAAATGTGGCCCAGTTATTCTCAAACGTATCTGGGCCAGTTTTGGCAAAGATATGACACAGTAAGCACTGGCTAATGTGGCTGTGAGTCTAAAGTGGCTCACATATGATGCCACAAATGTGGCCCAGTTATACTAAAGTGTATCTGGGCCAGTTATGGCAAAGATATGGCATGGTAAGCACTGCCCAGATAGCAAAATTCCTGAAGCCCAGATCAGGTCCACACCTGACACTTTCATCTGGCCCACATACCGCTTGAAATGATGACAATCGGGCAGTCCATTCCTGTTTGCCAGTTTTGGGCCACAAGCAAGCCAAAAGAAGGCCCAATGTCAGCCATGAATAAACCAAAAAGCAGAACTGGCCCAAATCTGGGCCACATTGATTTGAATTCTGGCCCAGATCCGGCCCAGATCCAACACCTTGCTCTGGCCCACATACTGTGAAGAATGATGGTATTTGTGTGGTCCACTCCTGTTTGCCAAATTTGGGCCACAAGCAAGCCATAGGAAGGCCGCATGTCAGCCATGACAATAAATAAATAAATTAAACCAGAACTGGCCCAAATGTGGGCCACATTTATTTTAATTCTGGCCCAAATCCGGCCCAGATCCAACACCTTGCTCCAGCCCACATACTGCGTGGAATAATGGCATTTGGGCAGTCCAGTTCTGTTTGCCAGATTTGGGCCTCAAGTAAGCCTTAGCATTGCTGCATGTAAGTCAACCAAATAAACCAAAACTGGCCCTAATGTGGGCCACAGTCGATTTTTATTCTAACCCTGGGGCCTGATGTATAAACGTTTCCATGCCCATTTTGTGCGTACGCAATTTTCCACGCACATATCGGGATTTATAAAAAATAAACAAAATTTTTAAATATATTGCAACAATATATAGTGATATTCTCAATGTTACTCCGAAGACAGGATACAGGTTTAACTCATTCGAAATACTTCTGCTTAATGTTACACTGTCAGATATGCAAAAGAAATCTATCGTATCTCTTGCTCTGGCTACTGTGTATAGACCACCAGGGCCATATACAGATTTCCTAAAAGAATTTGCAGATTTCCTCTCAGACCTATTGTATCTCTTGCTCTGGCTACTGCGTATAGACCACCAGGGCCATATATAGATTTCCTAAAAGAATTTGCAGATTTTCTCTCAGACCTATTGGTTACTGTTGATAAAGCGCTAATTGTCTGAGATTTTTTACATTCACGTTGATAATACAAATGATGCATTAGGACTTGCGTTTACTGACCTAATAAACTCTTTTGGAGTCAAGCAAAATGTCACCGGGCCCACTCATCGTTTTAATCATACGCTAGATTTAATTATAGCAGTAAGATCAATTCCATGCGATATAGATATCGTACCTCAAAGTGATGCTGTTACTGACCATTTC
>NW_015661362.1:0-1536 GCF_001515625.1 Sinocyclocheilus rhinocerous | reverse complement strand
TGTTTGCTTTAGTTGGGATCTTGAACCTTGATTTTTTAACATTATCTTTAATTGGATGGTTTAACCATTGTGTTTTTCAACACATTTGTTGTGGTAATAAAGGGCCAAAGCACAATATGTAATGCTGATGGTTATGATTCTCAAAAGACATTACCATCTTTATAAAACAGGTTCACTGATTTTGTCCAGAGTCTCTTTTTGTACCAAAGCGATGTTATGGTAACATATTAGAGCAAAAGAACAAGCCGGCTATTATAAAAGATCACACACATCACTCAAAAAAAAAAGTTCTGACAAACTCTGAAACACACACATGAAGAATCAGCGTATGAATCTCAACAACGGTGACAATCCAAAAAATTAATAAACAGACTCTGAACATCACAAAACACGCTACTAAAACTCAACACAAAAGCAAAAATAAAAGCACCTAGTAAGAATTAAAGAAAATAAGTGACAATTCAGCGGCATAATTTATTCATGCCGCAATGCATGCTGGGAGTCATGGATGAGTTTTTTCCTGTGCTGGTACCCAGCATGCATTGCAGCATGAAGCTTTTGATTGTCACCATTGTTGAGATTCATGTGCTGATTCTTGATGTCTCTGTGTGTCTAAAAGATGTTGTAGATTTAAAGCCTTTGAATATAAGAAGTTTTCAAAATCCATCATAATTGTCTATCATCTCATCTAGCAGTGTCATATAGCTATCTTAAATAACATGAAACAAGCGAAAACCCACATTATAGTTTTAAAGATCAGCCACTGAATGAGATCAGTGAATCAGGCCACAAAATGATAATTACACCAGCATCAATAATTAACCAGAACCATTTAATCATCATTTTTCTACACTTTTATTGCTATAGTACACGTGCTTTACAAACACAGTTACAACAACCAGACAAGCTAGCATTAAACGGTCAAGGGTCAAGAGCCCAACTAAAGCAAACACTGATCGCCACGATGGTGAGGTCAAACGAAATGTTTTCAATAAATCATCTAAACCTCTGTTTATTCTCAAAGAATTTTTGTAGATATATGACAGAAATAAAGTCAAACTGTAATGCTGTTTGTGGA
The DNA here is from genome assembly GCF_001515625.1 of Sinocyclocheilus rhinocerous. Classification (NCBI taxonomy): domain Eukaryota; kingdom Metazoa; phylum Chordata; class Actinopteri; order Cypriniformes; family Cyprinidae; genus Sinocyclocheilus; species Sinocyclocheilus rhinocerous. The sequence continues at coordinate 458 of NW_015661362.1, read as the reverse complement.
GTTGTTTGATCATGTTCTGCTGTCTTATTTCAGTTGATTTCATCTAAGGCTGTGGCTGAAGTCAGTTGAAGTTCTTGGGTTTCTCTTTTCTTCAGTGATTCTGCTCGTTAACAGCAGCTGTTCATCACTGTCTGAATTCACTCATTAGTGTTCATTCTCTCTGTCAGGTGGACTGTATTAGTAAACTCATGTAGGGAATAGTGAATGAGGGTGTAGGGTGTGATTTCAGACACAGTTTCTGAGTGTCGAATCTGAACGCTGTTAGTACAAGGACTGCAGAAGGATACTTTTTCGAAAATAACAAATATTACCCAGAATACATTGTTTTTTTTACGGGATTGTACTGTTGTAATGAAAAAACAGGATGTTACTGTCAGAATATGGCCGTTTTTTTTACAGCAATTTTTTACAGTGTAGTCTTCTACCACGCTACAATCCATCACGCTCCCTAAGGTCGC
>NW_015661361.1:538-920 GCF_001515625.1 Sinocyclocheilus rhinocerous | reverse complement strand
CTAGGCGTTGTAAGCTCCATATATGGCTATTTCGGGGAGGAGACGTGGTGGAGATTTTTCCGCTGACTGGGTATTACAAAGGGAATTTTGCGCAGCTTCTGGCGACACCTGAGAAGACAAAGGCCCACATAATGAGCTGCATAATGAGCCTTTCAGTCAGGTGTGTGACTGAGAGGGAAAGAAAGAATTAGGGCTGGACCAGAATATTCGATTATTCGAATATTCGTTCGGTGGGTTGGCATTCGATTTTCAATTTTGAGATTCAAATATTATTTTCTTTTCTTTTTTCTCGAACACCTGGCATCCCCCGCGAAACGGTTCTCATTCGCGCTTGAATATGAATCACCCATGAGTGAACGTCATGAACGTCATGATTCAGTTC
>NW_015661361.1:0-526 GCF_001515625.1 Sinocyclocheilus rhinocerous | reverse complement strand
CATGAGTGAACGTCATGAACGTCATGATTCAGTTCATCTGGAAGAGAAGACAAAAATGCCGAAGACCTCAGCTGTGTGGGCGCACTTTAAATTGAGTGAGGACAAGACAAAGGCAGTGTGCCAAATATGCGATTTAAAACTGGCCTACCACAACAGCACATCAAGTTTGAAAAATCTGTAAAAGTTCTGTAAGTAGTAGCCTTTAGTATATTGTTGGTGTAAAAAACAAGCTGCTTTTATCCTCCATGTTAATCAGTAATTTTACACATGATAAAAATGTGCACTTAATTTGCTTGGAAAATACTTTCATAAAAAAATACTTAGAGTCATAAAAAACGTACAGTTGCCCAGCCTAATAATAATTTGTCTATATTAAAAGTATTGCTCTTAACAGACCTGTGTGTTTTGTATCACTAGTGCAGAGTCCATTCTCTGAGCATATAAGCCCTGCCCGCGTGAGGCGCGCCGCTTCCGGCTCACTCTGTTCTGTAGTTTATTAAAAGTTTATTAATTCTGAATGTGTCGC
>NW_015661360.1:59843-60527 GCF_001515625.1 Sinocyclocheilus rhinocerous | reverse complement strand
GTAACTTATTTTTGAAATTGCGGTCGAATCTGTCTGACCTCTGCACAACTTGAGGATGTGCTAATAGTCTTTCTGATATAACTGATCTTAGAAAAGAAGGAAGCAAACTCATTGCATTTGCTGTCAGAGAGTATTTCACTGGGAATCTGACTGGGGGGGGGGGTTGGTTAGTCTCTCAACAGTAGAAAAAAAGAGTCAAAGGAATCAAGGAGAAGATCAACAGAGATGCTTGGTGTTAAAGATATAGCCTTCCTAAATAGCACATCATCCAGCTCTTTGTCACAAAATAAGATTAATAATACATCTTCAGCAGTAAATGTTTTCTTCTCATGGTTGACCTACCTGGCTTACATGTGGTGTCAGCCATTTTGACTCAAGTGCTATCCACAGGCTTTACCCACAGTATATTTCTCAGTGTCAAAGGGGCGTAAGTGCAGTTACGCCCTTTTGGTACCAACTGGCTTAGTATGTCCAGTGTTAAGTCTTTTGGTTTCTAATGAATAACTCCAAAATTATCAAGAATTCATGTGTGTCCTTGTGTGTCCTTTTGGTAGTAGAAATAGTTCATCAAGAGCTTTCATTTGATATATATATATATATATATATACACATATATATATATATATACTGTATATAATTATAAACACAACACTTTTGTTTTTGCCCCCATTTTTCATGAGCTGA
>NW_015661360.1:55045-59332 GCF_001515625.1 Sinocyclocheilus rhinocerous | reverse complement strand
GGGCTGTCAGTTTAACGCATTAACTTAATTAATTAGCTATGAAAAAATAATGCAATTAAAATATTTTAACGCAGTTAATGCACTGGCCCCAACCCCTACATCATCTTACAGTTCATACAGTTGACTGTTGACAAATATGATGCAGGGCAACAACTCCATAAATGCAGTTATGCCCTAAAATTCAAGATATTGGTGCAAAAATGCCCCTGTATGCATTTTTGTCTCACATTGTATTTATATCATACACTAAGCGATATCACACGAGCAGCAAGAGCAATATCAGATGAGAAAATCATGCTGATTGTTTTGTGAATATGATTTTATATAACAGTTAAATAAGAAGTTTATATTGTTATATTTTAAACACGATATTATGTGTTTTTGCTAAAATTTGTAGAGAACATATTAGCTTTAAAGCCACAGCAGAATTGTTGTGCGTCTGTGAACAACACAGCGGTGTTTATGAATCCGTGTTTTGAACAAATCGTGTGAATCAATGATTCAAAGGCCCATTCATAAAGAGAGCTGTTTACTTTATTCCTGAATGAATCAGCCGTTTGAACGAATCGAAGGAAGACATTTACCACCACCTGCTGGCAGATTTAGTTTCTTATTTAGAGTATCATTTCATAAAATAAAAAAATAAAAAAACAAACATTAAAGGGATAGTTCACCCCAAAATGTTAAATTATGTCATAATTTATTCACCCTCATGTTGTTTCAAACCTTTCTTTTATGGAACATAAAAGAAGGTATTTTGAAGACTGTTGATAACAAAGCTGTTTTAGTTACCAATGACTTTCATCAGGCACGTGCACACATAGACATCAAAGGGGGCTTGAGCACCTGCCCTTTTTCTTCCTCGAGAGAAAGTGCCCTTATTTCTGGGGAGCTTTTTTTAAATAAATGAATATATGTGTGCGTGTGTGTGTGTGTTTCTGTTTGCGCACAGCTGTCCCTGTCAAACAAATAAAAAATCAAAATATCAGGTCGGGTCGGGTCAGGAAATGTTGAGACTGTCGAATGTCGAGTTCCGATGCCTTTCTCCCGCCGCGCCTCTGCACCACAGCAGTTTAGCGCACATTTGATCAGCTGCACATCACGTCACAGACATGCAGAGATAAGTAGATATTCAGATACTAGAGAAGTACAAAGCCTTCCTTACAAAATAAATAGGCTAATAGTTTATCAACCAAATGTTACACCGCGTCTAACGATTCACTCATGGAAATGAGAGGTATGTGAGCTCAGCAGGTGGTTCAGTTTTTAGTTTCGTTTTAAATGAGTTATAGGCTTAGCATTTAACCCTCAATCTGTCCTTGGGGTCAATATGACCCCGATCAACTTTTCCAAAAATGGTACCCTTCATCTCAGCGGAATAAGATTTTGTGACTTTTCTACATTATCTATCTATATTCACATAAAAAAAAACTGGGCTTTATTCGGTTGTTCTGAAGCTATGTAAAAAAAAATGTTTACAAATCTTGTCTTTGGGATCAATATGACCCCACATTGAAATGAATGGGAAATGATAAATAAAGGTGACTTGACTTGACTTAAAGACAGCTTTAGCAATAATCATGCCATATTAAGTGACTACAATGACTATTACTCAACAGAAATAGTTTAAATAAACTAAAAAAAAGGAAGAAAAGAAAAGAAAAGAAAAAGTGAAACCCAACTGCCAAACCACAAGCACATGATTGAAGGATATTATTTTAGTAGAAATGTACATTGTGTTGTGTTCTGACATACCTTGTTGCCTTCCTAATTTTGTATACTGCCTAGGAAAACAGCATTTTTCAGCTTTTGGACACAACCCACGTGTCTTACTCATGATTGCTCACTCACATGTGGATTACAGTGCTCCCAAACTTTGTATGATGATGTAGTTTTTTTTGGGAAGGAAAAGTTTACGTATGTAGCCTAAACAACCAGCATTTATACAAAGCCCTGTACGTGACATGTGTGGGGGAAAAAAATATATCACAGCCACGATTTAAGAATTTGTTCCCTTGTTTTAGTTCAATCATGTCTACGATTTAAAGGGACAGTTCACCCATAAATTAATATACTGTCATTTACTCACCCTAATATTGTTCTGAATCTCTATGACTTTCATTCTTTTATGGAACATAAAAGAAGGTATTTTGAAGACTGTTGATAACAAAGCTGTTTTAGTTACCAATGACTTTCATCAGGCACGTGCACACATAGACATCAAAGGGGGCTTGAGCACCTGCCCTTTTTCTTCCTCGAGAGAAAGTGGCCTTTTTTCTGGGGATTTTTTTTATTTTAATAAATTGTGTGCGTGTGTGTGTGTGTTTCTGTTTGCGCACAGCTGTCCCTGTCAAACAAATAAAAAATCAAAATATCAGGTCGGGTCGGGTCAGGAAATGTTGAGACTGTCGAATGTCGAGTTCCGATGCCTTTCTCCCGCCGCGCCTCTGCACCACAGCAGTTTAGCGCACATTTGATCAGCTGCACATCACGTCACAGACATGCAGAGATAAGTAGATATTCAGATACTAGAGAAGTACAAAGCCTTCTTTACAAAATAAATAGGCTAATAGTTTATCAACCAAATGTTACACCGCGTCTAACGATTCACTCATGGAAATGAGAGGTATGTGAGCTCAGCAGGTGGTTCAGTTTTTAGTTTCGTTTTAAATGAGTTATAGGCTTAGCATTTAACCCTCAATCTGTCCTTGGGGTCAATATGACCCCGATCAACTTTTCCAAAAATGGTTCCCTTCATCTCAGCGGAATAAGATTTTGTGACTTTTCTACATTATCTATCTATATTCACATAAAAAAAAACTGGGCTTTATTCGGTTGTTCTGAAGCTATGTAAAAAAAAATGTTTACAAATCTTGTCTTTGGGATCAATATGACCCCACATTGAAATGAATGGGAAATGCGAAAATTTTTGTCACAAATGCAGAACAAAGATATAAAGGGGTGAGACCTAATGCACGCACACATACACATACACAGACACACATACACACACGATGTGAGAGGGGACAGAAGCGCGGCAAGCGTGGAGGCACACGAGATAGGCTAAGGGCTAACCCCACTAGACCAGCGATTCCATCACTCATGCTATGGCCCAGAAGCTTATATCCAGCATGCCAGAGCGAATTGCAGAGGTTATGAAGAATAAGGGTCAGCACTGTAAATATTGATTCATTATATTTTTTTGGCAATAAAAGTCTTTAAAACTTATGATATGCTTATCATTGTTTTTCAGTATACCATAGAAACATGTGGAAAAATAATCTACAAATACTGAAGCAGCAAACTTTGCAAAAAACAAAAATTATGTCACTGCCAAAACTTTTGGCCATGACTGTAGATGCCTGCCCTTTTGCTCATTATCCCAATAAATTTGCAAATTTTTATTTATCCCATTTTTAATCATTGACTTAAGTTCAGCTTTACTGTACATAATTTGCATATCTATATTTTCCTTTGCTTGTTACTTGTTTTGCTATTTGACCATTTGCAAAGGCCCTCCTTAGTTACTGTTGCTATCCCCAACAAACAATGCCACTCTCACACTACACTCATGTTCTCACGCAGTGAAAAGTACATCGTAGAGCAAATAGGAAACTGACAACGTGCCAACAGAGAAGACAGAGCAGGTTACTTCTAGTATGAAACAAGATCTCAGGACTCTCAGCTTTCAATTTTTTTAATTTGTAAAGAAATTCAAAGAATAAATACTGTTTTGTGGCTCTTTAATGTCTTGTGACAGATTACTGTATTGCCTCAGTTCAAACATGTGAACCAATTGTCTTTTCATATTTACATATTAACAGAAAGTATTTTATTTCAACCGCGGAACACACCATTTTTAAAGTTTAAGTCCACCGAAGTTAATCTACTCTCCTGTCTGATTTGTGGTTAAGGCTAGAAGGGATACAGCTGCTGCTACTGGGCATGCGCATTTACATATTTTCTGAGCCAACAATATAACGTGAAACTTATGAAAATGGTTTTAAAAAGCACATGGTGCCATAGATTCATCACTTTAGAGTGTCGCAGTGACCGTCTTTTTGCAGTAAAGGACCTGTCATAGTTTACTGAGTGGGAAGATGACATGAAGCGAAGCGAGATTAGCTGCATTGAAAACAGATGAGTGCACATGTGCATATACAGGTCTCATTCGGGGCGAAGTTCACGGGATTTTGTCCACAGAATGATAAGAGCACACCTTTTAACATATTATTTTATTATTTAACACTCAGTATTTTAACTTAAGCGCTGCAAGCCATGCATACA
>NW_015661360.1:48775-54997 GCF_001515625.1 Sinocyclocheilus rhinocerous | reverse complement strand
CAGAAAGTATTTTATTTCAACCGCGGAACACACCATTTTTAAAGTTTAAGTCCACCGAAGTTAATCTACTCTCCTGTCTGATTTGTGGTTAAGGCTAGAAGGGATACAGCTGCTGCTACTGGGCATGCGCATTTACATATTTTCTGAGCCAACAATATAACGTGAAACTTATGAAAATGGTTTTAAAAAGCACATGGTGCCATAGATTCATCACTTTAGAGTGTCGCAGTGACCGTCTTTTTGCAGTAAAGGACCTGTCATAGTTTACTGAGTGGGAAGATGACATGAAGCGAAGCGAGATTAGCTGCATTGAAAACAGATGAGTGCACATGTGCATATACAGGTCTCATTCGGGGCGAAGTTCACGGGATTTTGTCCACAGAATGATAAGAGCACACCTTTTAACATATTATTTTATTATTTAACACTCAGTATTTTAACTTAAGCGCTGCAAGCCATGCATACAGCGCCGGATATGACAGGTTTTCTGGTACACAAAACATGTAATTTAAAGGAATTCCTTATCTTATTGCCGTTGCTGTGGCAGCCAAAAACAGCACAGCTTAACCCTCCGCACATATTTATATTTAGTTATATTGAAAAAGTTTCATTTCAGTCTATCTCTTTTACCCTGTTTTAACATGGATTTCTATGGAGACCGGCTGTAGATGTCGGGCAAGATAGCAGCGGCGGCACATAATAGCCGCATTCTGATTAGTCAGGTTGCCTGTCAATCAAGCTCTTTGCAAACCGTCAATTGGTCTGCTTCCTGACTTCTTCTATCATTACATCTCTGTTATACTAAAGCCCCCAGCACCATACAACATAATTGTAATTATAAGCATAATTTTAATACTTGGATGAAAATTCTTTGCAGTCAATGACTGCCTGTAGTCTGGAGCCCATGGACATCACCAAATTCTGAGTTTCCTCCCTGGAGATGCTTTGCCAGGTCTTCACCTTATCTTATTGCCGTTACTGTGGCAGCCAACAACAGCACAGCTTAACCCTCCGCACATATTTATATTTAGTTATATTGAAAAAGTTTCATTTCAGTCTATCTCTTTTACCCTGTTTTAACATGGATTTCTATGGAGACCGGCTGTAGATGTCGGGCAAGATAGCAGCGGCGGCACATAATAGCCGCATTCTGATTAGTCAGATTGCCTGTCAATCAAGCTCTTTGCAAACCGTCAATTGGTCTGCTTCCTGACTTCTTCTATCATTACATCTCTGTTATACTAAAGCCCCCAGCACCATACAACATAATTGTAATTATAAGCATAATTTTAATACTTGGATGAAAATTCTTTGCAGTCAATGACTGCCTGTAGTCTGGAGCCCATGGACATCACCAAATTCTGAGTTTCCTCCCTGGAGATGCTTTGCCAGGTCTTCACTGCAGCCACCTTGAGTTGCTACTTGTTTGTGGGTCTTTCTGCCTTCAGTCTTGTCTTCAGTAACTGAAAAGCATGCTCTATTGGATTGAAATCAGGCGACTGACTTGGCCATTGAAGAATATTCAATTTCTTTGCCTTCAAAAAGTCTTGAGTTGCTTTCGCAGTATGATTAGGGTCATTATCCATCTGCACTGTGAAGCTGCATTCTATCAGTTTTGTAGCATTTGGCTGAATGTGAGCAGAGTGTATAGCCTTAAATTGACCTCAGAATTTATCCTGCTACCTCTGTTAGCAGTTACATCATCAATAAACACCAGTGAGCCCATTCCATTGGCAGCCATACATGCCCATGCCATAATTCAATTCAATTCAAGTTTATTTGTATAGCGCTTTTCACGATACAAATTGTTGCAAAGCAACTTTGGCATCATCTCTTCTCAGGTGTTCTGGATCCAGACTGAAGCTTGTGTAAATCCTAGTTTCCAAGGATTGTAATCCTAGTGTAATCCTAGGCGGGTGCACCCAGGGTCCGTGGTGTCCCGGCGCCGGAGTGAAGGACATCTGGGAAGATCGCGTCCTGGGTGCACCGGGCCTGTGCAAAGAAACACACGAAGTAGAGGTGGTGGGAGAGTTAGCAGCGCGCTGTATACTTACCCCGGACCTGTGAGCGTCAACCCGGGATGTTTCCAACGCGGCTCTCCGCTCTCTCAGCTGGGTCTGCCTCTCCACCAGGTCGCGGATCTGCTTCTCCACGGCCTCCAGTTCGAGCTGCACCGAAAAAACCCCCCTGAAAAAAAAAGCATTGACACTTGATGTGGTGTGCTTTGGATCGTGAGCTGTTGCTTTCTTTCGCCATTCTTTGCTCTTCCCATCAGTTTGGTTTCATCAGTCCAAATAATCTTTTTTTTAATGTTTTCTTGGGCAAAATCTAATCTTGCTTTCCTGTTCTTGAATGTTACCAGTGGTATGCACCTTGTTGTAAACCTTCTGTATTTACATTCACGAAGGCGTATCTTGATTGTAGATTTTGACATTGATGTGCCTACCTCCTCTAGAGTATTCTTGATTTCTGTTGATGTTATGACGGGATTTTTCTTCACCAAAGAAAGGATTCTGCGATCATCCACTTTAGTTGTCTTCCGTGGTCTTCCAGGGATCTAATTTATAAAACTCTCTGTAGATTTTATCCTAAAAGTGTACGTATGCACAAAAGCTAGATTTTGCGTACGCACAAAAGTGTTCAGATGTATAAAACCAGACTTATGCCAGAACCTGCGCAAAAATCCCTTTATAAATCCCAGTCAGGGGAAGACTCCTCCCCGAAATAACCATATATTGAGCTTACAACGCTTAGTTTTACTATGCATAACCTCATCGGCATATCATTTCCATGCATATTCCCATCCATGAGACACCATGTTTAACATCATCAAAGATAAAAGACATTAAGAAAATATGAGATACGGACTACAAATGCCATTTGTGCCATACATTAATTTTTATTGCTAAAAATAATCCAATATCCTTGTTATTTTATAGAATAAATATATCAAAATATCCATAAAAACTAAACTGTTTAAAATAGTTATCAGATAAATATTTTAGAATAGAGTTGATCTCATTATTTTACACTGGCCAAATAGTATTTCAATTGTTTTAAACAATTCAAATTAAATGTATGCAGTTTTGCTGATAAGGTGAACATCTTTTAGCTATTTTTAGTGGAAACAGATAGGCCTATATTTATTGCAGTGTAAATTCAATTGTCTGACTCGTCATGTCACTGCAAAGTATTTTAAAATGGCAACGTGCAAATCTTACCCTTTTCTTCAAGTTATATCCGTCAAATACAGTGGTATTTTTCATAATGTTTTGGAGATGCCTTCACACGCCATTAACACCTCCGTGCTGCTGCGGTTGTACAGTAAGCTATTATCATTAGACATATTCAAACCGGACAATTGACTGTTCGACCACCGAATCCAGCAGTGTCGGCCATAATATCGAAGTAAGTGCGCATCATTGATAATATTCTCGCTAAAAAATATTTTCTCAATACACAAGATATGCAGTTTAGTTTAAAGATGAATTATTGTGCACCTATAGCACTCCTCGCTGTCATTAAAACATAGCATGACACAGGAAAAGTGATCAAGCGCATCCACTACAAATATTTCTAAATTCATATAGTTTTGGTTTAAATTCTGCGTAATGACTTTGTAATTTCAGTCCTTATCTCCATTAATGAGAGTGGAATATTTAATATAAATTAATGTATTAATCGACATGAAAACAGAGTTTAAAATCGTTGTTTACTTCATTAATTGTCTCACTCCAGGAAAAAGAGTTTGTACGCATGGGTCAGAGTTTGCATGCAGGTGCGCAAATTGTCCTGTCAAGTTTGTTTTTATAAAATCCCACCTTTTGCGTATAAAGTGGCGTTTGCCTCTTTCAGGGTAGGTTTTGTGCGTACACAACGGTTATAAATGAGGCCCCAGACCTTTTGATCTGGTTGAGCTCACTTTCTTATTAAGAATGTAGCCAACCATTGATCTGGCCACACCTAAGGTTCCCCTACAGGAACTCGAGCTGCATCGAACGCATTGGGAACGCCCCCGGCGAGATCACATTCTGAAGCATGTGTGAAATTAGTCCAATAGAGACGCAAGACGTCACGAGCGGGGTGACGTAAGCAACCAGGAAGCTTAAAGGTACATCCTGCAAGCGCACATGTTAGCTTCTTGCTCTTCAGCGAGCACGTTTGTGGTGTGTGTGTGTGTGTGTGTGTATGCAAAAGCACTCAGTCAGTAAGGAGAATTTTTGTATAGAAAGTGAGTAATATCATGCCTAAGTGTAAATCAAAATCTGTGGCGAGCGGACGGCATTTCAAGTTGTGTGTTCCTCCCTGCCCACATTATCTCTCAGGTGGAGATGCACACGATTTGTGCATCGTCAGTTTGGGAGCGGAGCATGCATGGGCAGCTCTCAAGGGGGCTGCCTGCCATGACTGTGAGCTTCTCCCGCTCCGTGTGCTCCTCTCCCGCCTGGCCGTCTTCGATGAAAGCGGTCAGGTTCGTGATCCTGCTGGGTCCAGCCCTGCTGTTGCTGAGGCACAGCCACAGCTGTTATTGTGGGGATCGCAAGTGAATTTAGAGGAGGGATCCAACAGGGGCTCATCCTTATCTCGGTCCTCACTGAGATCCACGGCCCCCTCTCAGGGATCGGAAGCCAGCCCCTCAGTTTCTTCCCCCCAGAGAGAGGGCCAGGCGCTTCATTCCTCTGAGAAGGTTTATGTGATGAGCGTCGACACGGAGGAGACTGCCACCGCAGTCCCTCGTGTATGAGGAGCTTGTGGAGGTTGTGACTCATGCTGTAGCCAAACTGTACATCGAATGGCCAGCCTCAAAACAGGACGCTTGTCCCAAGTGCAAGCTGGACAAGCGCTTCCTTAAAGCTAGATTACAGCCTTCATGACGGGGCCTTCCATTTTTCCCTGATCTCCATTCTGAAGTCACAAGATCGTGGAATAAACCATATTTGTCCAGACTCTTCAGCCCTACAATATCCAATTACTCTAACATCACGGGGCTGAATGAGAAGGGATATGGGGCGATGCCGGCAGTGGAGCAGACACTCGCGAGCTACCTCTTCCCGTTATCAGCATTGTCCCTGAAGGCCCCGAAGCTTCCCACCAGGCCAGTAAAACTGACATCCAGCCTGGTTGGGAAAGCTTATACGGCTGCAGGTCAAGCCGGTGCGTGTCTGCACACTATGGCGGTGTTGCGTGCATACCAGGCCGACCTGCTAAAAGACCTGGACAATAGGGAGGAAGAGGAATCTGATGTAGTTGCCGAACTGCGTCGGGCCACAGACAAGTCACTTCGAGCCACCAAGGAAACGGCCAGAGCCATCGGCCATTCCATGGCAGCACTGGTGGCTACAGAGCGACACCGGTGGTTGAATCTGTCCGAACTAAAAGACAAGGACATATTCTTCCTCCTGGATGCCCCACTATTGCCTTCTGGCCTCTTCGGTGGCGAAGTCGATACTGTCGTCGAGAGGTTTCAGGAGGTGAACAAGTAAGCGGCGGCATTCCAGCTTTCCTCCCTTGCCGGCCCCCAATTCTTTGGGACTGCTGAGCGGGAGCAGTCCCAGCCGTCTAGCTCCTCATACCGCCAGACCCAGAAGCAGAGCATCACGACCCATACCCCCTGCAGAAAGATCAGGGGGCAGGGCGGCACTCTCGGTCGGGGTCCTCTAAACAGAAAATGGATCTGCGGACCGGTATTATGTCCAAGAGGACCTCGGGCTCATCTGAGGGCAGCCCACCCTGGGGAGGAGAGGTACACACCTCAGTATACAGTGCCCGATCCTCCTCAGTGCCCTCAGAGAGCTTCACTGATACCCATGCCACCCCCGGTGCTTCAGGGCTCAGTGGGCTCCTGCGAGCAAATTTCCCAGTTGACGCCCGGCGATGGTACAGCACGGGAAAGTTTGCCCCCTCAGATGAGGGCGCTAGAGCAGTCAGGTCGGTCATCCCCTGCCGGTCAACTGCTTCAGGGCACCAGAGTGGCTCCTCTAGTGACACCAGAGGCCAGTCTCGAGAGACTGGTTCCCTTAGTAGACTTTCTGACAGCGTGGAAACTTATGCCAAATATCTTACAATGGGTCCTGCACACTGTAGAGAGAGGTTAAAGAATTTAGTTTGGTTCTTGTCCACCTCACTTCAACGGGGTTTTTCCTACATTAGTGGGCCCCGAGCAGGCTCTGGTATTGGAACAAGAAGTAGAAACTCTCTTGAGGAAGGAGGCCATAGAACGTG
>NW_015661360.1:45359-48734 GCF_001515625.1 Sinocyclocheilus rhinocerous | reverse complement strand
CCGCCCGGCCAACCGCTTCAGGGCACCGAAGTGGCTCCTCTAGTGACACCAGAGGCCAGTCTCGAGAGACTGGTTCCCTTAGTAGACTTTCTGACAGCGTGGAAACTTATGCCAAATATCTTACAATGGGTCCTGCACACTGTAGAGAGAGGTTAAAGAATTTAGTTTGGTTCTTGTCCACCTCACTTCAACGGGGTTTTTCCTACATTAGTGGGCCCCGAGCAGGCTCTGGTATTGGAACAAGAAGTAGAAACTCTCTTGAGGAAGGAGGCCATAGAACGTGTTTCTCCTCTCTCTCAAGAGAGAATCAGGGTTCTACAGCCGTTACTTCATCATTCTGAAGAAGTATGGGGGGTTGTGTCCGATCATAGATGTGTGTCTATTGAACCGCACTATCAAACGGTTATCAAACGGTCAGATCGTGTCTCATATCAGGTCAGAGGACTGGTTTGTCACGATAGATCTCAAGGATGCATACTTCCATGTATTCATCCTTCCTCCTTTATATTGCCAAGGTATGCGGACATCCGCATACTGAATTACAAAGATGATTGGTTGATATTAGCTAGGGGTGCTCCGATTGATCAGCTACCGATTACTATCGGCCGATAATCGCTTTGGGATGATTGATCGGCAGTCTCTAAAAAGGCCGATCTCAAAAAAAGGATCTCAAGCTGATGACGCTGCCGTGAGAGGTAATTTCACAAACAGCGCGAGTGAATCACCGTGCGCTCTCTCTCTCAAAATACGCAAATGTCTTCAAATCACCACATGGTGTCTGTCTATAAGCGAGCTGCATGCTGCACAGTTGACACAGGAATTGTCACTTGCACAATCGAGGCAGTGTCACATCGTCACTAAAGTTTATAAATTGCATTACTTTTTAATTCTTGCCAGTGTTTAACCATTCAGCGCTCGCGCGCTCTCCCAAAGACCGTGCGCTCATGCACACTCGCATCGCACACACATAATGCCAGGTTCACATTACTCCGTTTGCAGTGCGAATGTGGTGAGGATTTTTTCCGTGCTCATGTTAACAGATTAATAAAGTGTGCACACTGCACATGGTTGCGGTCAGGCAGTGCATTCAGGAGCGGTGCGTCTTCAGCAGTGCAGAGAACGTTTCCACACTGAGTCTATTTTTGCTGCGCTGCAAGCGCTGAATTAAAGTAACAAAGCATTTTTTGCAGTAAATATGAACATGGATTGACAAGAAAATGTAGTAATTACACCATAAATGCATATTATTTAAGTCTACTGTGTTTCACAGTCAACACATATGGGGGCGAAGCATACCAATATCGAGTTCTTCCCTTCGGCCTGTCACTCTCACCCCGCACTTTCACAAAGTGTGTCGATGCTGCCTTGGCTCCGTTGCGACTCCAGGGCATCCGCATACTCAATTACATTGACGATTGGTTGATATTAGCTCAGTCAGAGCAGATGACGGCTCGGCATCGAGATGTCGTCCTTGCCTATATGAAAGAGCTCGGGTTACGGCTGAACGCCAAGAAAAGTGTGCTTTCTCCACTACATAGAACCACTTATCTGGGCATGGTGTGGGATTCAACTACGATGCAGGCACAGTTGTTTCCTGCTCGTATCGAAGCAATTCTCACAGCCGTGAGGGGAGTGAGAGAAGGCCAGTCACTCACTGTCAAACAGTTTCAAAGGCTGTTGGGCCTGATGGCAGCGGCGTCCAACGTGATACCTTTTGGCCTGCTGTACATGAGCCCCTTGCAGTGGTGACTCGGGACCAAGGGGTTTTCCCAGAGGGGGAACCCGCTTTGCACGATCAAGGTCACGCGGCAATGCTTACGTGCCTTAGACATGTGGAAGAAACCTTGGTTCCTGACTCAAGGCCCGGTGTTGGTGGCTCCTTGTCGTCGTGTAACGCTAACGACGGACACCTCCCTCACAGGCTGGGGCATGGTCATGAGTGGCCACTCTGCCCGAGGTCTGTGGGAAGGTCATCATCTCATGTGGCACATCAACTGCCTGGAGATGCTGGCCGTGTTTCGAGCTCTAAAACACTTCCTTCCAGACCTCAGGGGACATCATGTGCTTGTTCACACAAACAGCACATCGGTGGTCTCCTACATAAATCGGCAGGGGGGTCTGGCGCACCAGGTTCTCCTGTGGGCTCAGGGAAAGCTCCTCTCACTCAGACCAGTTTACATCCCTGGGCATCTCAATCAGGGAGCAGACATCCTGTCGAGACAGGGGCTGAGGCCCGGGGAATGGAGGCTCCACCCCAAGGTGGTGGAGCTCCTTTGGAAGGAGTTCGGCCAGGCAGAAGTGGATCTATTCGCGTCGCAGGAAATGACACACTGTCCTCTCTGGTTCAACCTCACGCATCCAGCTCCACTTGGGTTGGATGCCATGGTGCAGACGTGGCCGAGGCTTCGTCTGTATGCATTTCCCCCAATCGCTTTGCTCCCAGGAGTTATGGAGAGAGTACGCCGGGACGGGGTCCGTCTGCTGCTAGTAGCCATGATCTGGCTGGCCCGAGTATGGTTCTCGGACATGGTTCGCGCAGTGCATCTGTATTTGACACACAGTAAACTGTAGTGTGGAGGCGCATGACTCGCCGTCACTTTGCTGATAGAGCTGTGTTGCGCAGTGCATCTGTATTTGACGCACAGTAAACTCTAGTGTGGAGGCGCATGACTCGCCGTCACTTTGCTGATAGAGCTGTGTTTCTCACACATGCAAAGAGAGAGAACGACAGTCTTACACACCACGCTGAATCGACGCGCTACATGGAAACCATATTCTTTGTTGTATTTTCCTGTCAAAATAATGGAGTTCATTTGGAATTATTCAGCTTTTAAAAATAAGCAGAAGATATGCCGGTTTCTCCGGCAGTGGGCGGAACTAATGCGCAAACGGCAATCTCATTGGCTAGCGTTCATCTATTACCTTCCCTGTTTTGATTTAAGCAAATCAGTTCGAGGGAATGCTGACAACGTGATTAATATTCAGGAACCCAGCATCTCATCAGATCTTAGTGTGTTGTATTTTGTTAGTATAGTAGTAGAACTAGTAGTATTATCTTTTAATAATAATTACTATTATCTATTACTATTATCATTTTTTTTACGAAACCCTGAATGGCCAACAATATCTTCATCACCACCAGTCCTAAGTTCAGTTAAAATTACAAATAAGCATTCATACACGGTTAGCAAGTTTTAGTTCTAATCACTAAAGTTCTATCGTAATTAATAATAATCAAATAGTGCTTAATTATCATAATATATTAATATAATGCTTGATTAACTGATTAAGAAGCCAATATTTAAGAAACTGTGCCATTTTACAAAGATAAGCTGTTTTGGTGAAATAATATATATATATATATATATATATATA
>NW_015661360.1:28314-43319 GCF_001515625.1 Sinocyclocheilus rhinocerous | reverse complement strand
ATATATATATATATATATATATATATGTGTGTGTGTGTGTGTGTAAAATAGTATATAATTCTGGTGACTAAACGAACAAATTTACTTGCCAATGGCGATTATATTGCCAAGGTGTGCGTAGAGGGTTGGACAAGCTCCTCACGCTTAATACGATATTCTTACTCGCTATATCCTTGCTGAAGAAGATAGGGGACCTTCCCGGGCATGGCCAGGGCATTTCTTTACCCGAGACCCGGGTATGTCCCTGAAGTGCCCACTTCCTCGCCGGGTCCCATTGTACTGCAAGCCTTTTGTCCTCCTTCCTTCCAGGAAGCAGGCCAGGAAAGACTCAATCTGCTCTGTCCAGTGCGAGCAAACCCTGAGTCGGTGGGTGGTTCTAGGGGTATGGCGGCCTACAAGGCCTTATCAGGGGGCGTGGCCCTTCAAGATGTTTGTGCTGTGGCAGGCTGGTCCTCTCCGCACACATTCATCCGTTTCTACAGCCTGGACCTGACATCTACCCCAGGGTCCCAAGTTCTTTCATCTTGATTTGCTCGCCAGATACACACCAGACAGGGACTTGCTCGTATGGCGCAGTGGGTATTCTCATTCCCAAAGCGTTCGATGCAGCTCGAGTTCCTGAAGGGAAACGTCTCGAGGTTATGTATGTAACCATGGTTCCCTTAAGGGAACGAGACGCTGCATCTCCCTGCCATACTCCCTGCGTCCCTGCAGGCGCTGCACTTCCACAAAAGCTAACATGTGTGCTTGCCGGATGCGCATTTATGCTTCCTGGTTGCTCACGTCACCCCGCTCGTGATGTCTCACTTCTCTATTGGACTGATTTCACACATGCTTCAGAACGTGGTCTCGCCGGGGGCGTTCCCAAAGCGTTCGACACAGCGTCTCGTTCCCTTCGGGGAACCATGGTTACATGCGTAACTTCGAGACGTTTTTGCTATCTCTCTTATAGATTTATGTTGTTTTTTTTCAGCTTAATGTTGGCCTCCTTCACTTTCATTGAGATCTCCTTGGACTTCATATTGGTAGCCAGGGATGGGCAGTATTTATGATACATGTATTTCAAATACGTATTTCAAATACAAAATACAGGGAAATAACCTGATTTATTAATGAAGTCATGTAAACGCAGCTTACTTGCGTTATCAGCTTACTGGTGTGCATGTAAACGTGCTAATTGACTGTCAAAAGGAGGGATTTGACATCTTTGGAGCAGTATCCCCAAGCACCTTTTTTGTGAGGTTTAACATGATCATCCCATCCTCAGCTCCAGTAGAGCGTTTATTTTCCTTTGCTGGACTGATCAACCGGCCCCATCGACGATCGAGAGTGAGAGTGCAATGAATGCGACTCAGGTAACTGACCCCAAAAATGCGGATGAGGTAAATACACCGGCTAGTGTTGAAGCCTTGAATTTTCAGTCTCGTAAGTCTGCTACTAAGATGGACAAGAAACATAGCGATAGCGCGGTCAATATTTTGTAGCCCAATTTGTTTTGTGATGGCATTAAAATGGAGACAGAGCAGAGTGAATTTAAAGTTCCATCTAAAAGGAAAAAAATCTTTTGTGAGGTTTAACATGATCATCCCATCCTCAGCTCCAGTAGAGCGTTTATTTTCCTTTGCTGGACTGATCAACCGACCCCATCGACGATCGAGAGTGAGAGTGCAATGAATGCGACTCAGGTAACTGACCCCAAAAATGCGGATGAGGTAAATACCTCAGTGTTGAAGCCTTGAATTTTCAGTCTCGTAAGTCCACTACTAAGATGGACAAGAAACATAGCGATAGCGCGGTCAATATTTTGTAGCCCAATTTGTTTTGTGATGGCATTAAAATGGAGACAGAGCAGAGTGAATTTAAAGTTCCATCTAAAAGGAAAAAAATCTGGTGACTTTCAAGCTGTTAAGGCTAAGAAAGCAGATGTAGAAGATGTTTATGGTGAGGATGGAATGGAAAGTGGAAGGGAGTCTTCTGATTCCAGCGTCAGTTTATCTCAGAGTGACTTTTCCAGCTGAAGTTATGAAGTGGATGACATTAAGCTTTTTCTCAGAGCCACAAAAAACAAGAGAGGGGTGCGTGTTGATGAGTATTTTCCTGACATTAAACAGTTTGTTGGTAAAACTAGGTATTTTATGTCAGATTGGTTGTTTACAAACAAAGAGGTATATCGATTAAAGAAGATTAATTAAATTAATTCTGACAATGCTAATGAAGATTTTGAGAAAGCCTAATAGCTTGGCTATTGATGTGGCTGGTGTGTGTGGAGTGCTGCTATTTTTCTGTTTTTCCTCTTCTCTTCTAAAGATGAGTGAAGTGAATATTGCAACGTTGAATGTAAATGGTGCAAGTGAAATGAAAAAAAGAGCAGAAATATTTGAGGTAGTTAAACAAAGGAGAATTGATGTTGTTATGTTGCAAGAAACTGCTGATTGGGCAGAGGAGTGGGAGGGGGTCTCTTTTTTTGAGCCACGATACCTCACTTAGTGGATGGGTGGTCATTCTTTTTGCTAAAAATTTCAGTCCACATTCTTGTCAGGTTGAGGAAATAGTTAAAGGTAGGCTTTTAAAAGTAAGAGCCACTTTTGAACATTTCGTTTTTGTGTGTGTGTATATTACAATATATTGTGCTCTGTTTTGCAAAAATGATGTGTGGAGGAATATTTATTCTTGGGTGGTGATTTCAACTGTACGTGTCAAATTTGGACAGGAATCATGTTGAACCCCATTTTCCCTCTCGTAATTTGCTAATCCATCTTGTTAAGACACATGATTTATGTGACATTTGGAGACAGTTTCATATCCGTACTCATATTTGTGACAGTGTGATTTCTCTGGCAAGACTCGATCGATTTTATGTTTTTAAATATCACTGTAATGTTGTAAGAAGATGTTTAATTACCCCACTGAGTTTCTCTGATCACAGTATGGTGCAGTGTTCTGTGTTTCTAGGTGACAATTATTTTAAGAATACAGATGTGGCCATCAAGAATGCATGTTTTTTCCCGCGGAATGCGGCTGAACCCGCTGAGCACGTTGTTTAGAATTTAAATAAATGTGTTGTGCTTCACAGAATATCCACCAGATGGCGCATGGAACAACATACTGGATCTACAGGCCAGACCAAATTGCTCGTAAACGCTGCAATTATTTGTCTTCGACCGATTGTTAAATATGCTTATAGATCATTACAGTACGTTTCATTTAAAAAATAGAATTAACATAATTGTCAGTGTCTGATAAATTATTAACTTAATGTAATGTTGTGATTGTGAGAAAACATTCACAATGAAATATATATAAAATAGTATTAGACACAAATGTTTAATATGGTAATATGGACACTGAAAAAATGTATTTACACATGACTGCATGAGTGTAAAGCAGATCATTATTTAATGTCCTTTGTAAACAATTTATTGCGCTAGCATATATAGTCTATGTAACTTTTTAATAAACTGGGTAAATTTCCCAACATTAAACAAATAACAGTTTACATGCTTATGACGTTTGCATTGTACGAATGTACATACTTCTGTGACTAGGAGGGGACATGTTCGGTAGTTTTGTCATGGCCACACCATTAACTCATGGGAACGTGATAATATGTCGTGGTCACGAGTTAATTTTGTCGAGGTAACGACATCCTTTTCTCGTGGTCACCCCACGACTTATGTTTGAGGGAACGACTTATTTTTCTCATGGCCACGAGTTTAATGCGTAAACAAACATGATCCTAGAAACCCGGAATTATTCGAAATGGATATAGGCTATATTAATATTTTATTTAGAATATTTCATTTCATTCGCATTTTAAAACAAATGTGAATGCGAATGAAACGAAAAAACACCGTTTATATGGCCTAGGCCTATTAATTACAAGCCGAAACAGAATTAAATATTATAGCCATATGTTAAATTTCCTTTAAAGTGAACTTCCAGTAAAATTCCCGTAAGATCACCAGAAATAGAGCCTAAGCAAACCTTTACTGGCATGTTGGATATTTACAATATAAAACATTAAGTAATATATGGAACGTTAAGCAAAGAGATCTAAATGTAGGGGAAATAAACAAAATGCACAGGCTAACAATGAATATAAAATAACCAATAATAATAATAATAATAATATTCATCATCATCAAATATTATGGAAAAAAGACGATCTGTTAATGGATTTACAGGACTGTGGGATGGATAAAAATATTTTATTGTATAGGATAAAAATGTTAGTCTTGTATATTTTATTTTATGTTCTACACATTCTTTTAACATTTATTCATGAGAAACTTCATTGGAGTGCTGTCTAGGCGATGTTGCGTGCACAGTCTTTAGCCTATAGCTACCTATGGTTAATTTCTAAATTTTGCACTTTTAGCATTCTTAATTCAAAACAAAATATGTACAGAATTATATGTACTATAATATGCACTGTTGCTTTGTTTTGTTTTGTTTTATGAGAGACGCGGCGCGTCCGTTAGAGAGACAAAGAGACTGCTCTAAAAAGACGTGTGTCTGCAATTTATGTGATGTATCTTTGTACTATTTAAATTTTGCGCTCTTTTATTTTTGCACTGTTTTAGCTAATTGTAACTGAAACTTTGGGTTTAGAAAAAGTCAGTTTATTATATACAATATCTGCATTAGGTCACAGTAGAGTGAGTTTTGAGCAAAAACATTGTGCATTAATCTCATACTGTCACTCTGAAATACACTAATGGCGCGCACTGACTTTATGGAATCTTACAGAGAGCAAGTGTTGGCGGCCCATGTCACTACTCTCTAGTGATTATAAACTGCTCTCTAAAACCCTGGCTAACAGGCAAGCAGGGGTGTTGGATAGTGTCATCCATCCTGACCTTACTGTGTAGGAGGCCATGGTGGAGCAGGCAGACTAGGAGGCCATGGTGGAGCAGGCAGACTAGGAGGCCATGGTGGAGCAGGCAGACTAGGAGGCCATGGTGGAGCAGGCAGACTAGGAGGCCATGGTGGAGCAGGCAGACTAGGAGGCCATGGTGGAGCAGGCAGACTAGGAGGCCATGGTGGAGCAGGCAGACTAGGAGGCCATGGTGGAGCAGGCAGACTAGGAGGCCATGGTGGAGCAGGCAGACTAGGAAGCCATGGTGGAGCAGGCAGACTAGGAGGCCATGGTGGAGCAGATAGTTCAGGAGGCCATGGCAGATCAGACAGTTCAGGAGGCCATGGTGGAGCAGGCAGACTAGAAAGCCATGGCGGAGCAGGCAGCTTGGGAGGCCATGGCGGAGCAGACAGTTCAGGTTGCCATGGCGGATCAGGGGACTCAGGAGGCCATGGCGGATCCTCCGTGACCTTAGCCGGCTCGGCCACCACAGCCACGGGCATATCGGAGACGAAGGAGAACTTTCTGGAGCGGATTCTGGGATGAAGATAGGAACTGAGAACTCTGGAGGTAGTGCCATGTCCAAGAGCGCGGAGTCAGCGGCGGCCGGCGGGCCTGAGTCAGCGGCGACCAGTGGGATTGACGGCAAACTGGCTCTGGATCGGGGCCGGACGCTCTCCAGACACCGGAGGATCCCTTCCCTCCAGCTTAGTCCAGTGGTGTCTGGGAGGTCCACGGGGTGATGGTAATTAGCCCCGATCCAGAACAGCGAGTTGAGCATGGCGTTGTCCAAAGTCGTCGCCGCGGCGAGCACGCAGAATTCCCAAGTGTTCTCCACGAAGGGGAGATCTCTGCAGGCTAAAGTGGCGAAACAAGCAGCGATCTCCATGATCGCGGGGAGAAACTGGGAAACAAAAAACTTTCAAAAATGGAAAAGAAACATGGGAGGAGAGGCGCCACTCACTTTTTGTCAGCTATTCTGTCACGGTATGCTACTGTGAGGAGCACAGAGCGAGGAGCAAGAAACACGGAGAACGCAGGAGAATTGCGATACACAGACTTTAATCTTCACACAGCAGTCAGGAACACACGTAGCACATCGCTGATGAACAAATATATACAAATAATAGCAGACAGGTAACTAAGGAACAGACAGGGCTTATAAACACGTGGAACGCAATTAGAGAGAACAGAAACAGGTGTGGAGCTAATTATTCAAAAACCATGGAAACTAACTAGGCAGGGATGACAGAAACACAGAAAGAAAAAAAAAACACCATAAACGTGACAGTCATACAGAGGTCGTATTTTAATTAATAATGATTTGGTTGCATCTTCATTGTGGCACAGGTTTGCCTGTGTGGACCCTCCTTCACATCTGTTAACTAAAATCCAGGCTATTTTGGTAGATTTTTTCTGTTATTCTTGCCAAATGAAGAGGGTGGGCATGGTTTAATACATCTTTAAAGTAGGATAGCAACCTTTCGGTTGCAGTTTGTACAAAAACTACTAGTTGGTTCAGTTGATTTTAAATGGTGTGCTGTTGCATATGTGATGTTACATAATCTTGAGAGTTTGGGACTGGATAAGACTCTTTTTTTTTATAGACCCAATGAAGCTGGACACTTCCGGCCTGCCAGTGTTTTACAAAAACATTTTTAAGGTTTGGAGTCTCTTCATTTTAAAAAAAGCAGAGGGCTCACCGTCTCTTCATTGGCTACTGGAAGAGCCTTTAATTCATGGAGCACGTTTGGATGTATCTGCCGGAGGACTTTTCCCAGGACTTAGCAAGACACTCATTGATAGCAAAGTCACCAACTTGGGTCAGTTATTGGAAATATCTGGACTTTATTTTAAGGATGAGAAGGCAATGGCTCGACGTTTGAGAATTAAATCAACTTGTCTGGTTGCACAGCTATTAGCGAAATGGTGGACAGCTCTCAATGCAACAGAAAATAATCTGCTGACTGAGTATGGTGATGGCCTCTGCAACCCAAATCGTAATGACTCTTTTTCCTTGTTTGTTTTTTTTCATTGAATTTAGAAGGGGTTCCCGGAGTCTTTCTTGAAGTTGTTGAATCCATGTGTGTAGACTTCTTTTCGAGCACTGGGAAGGTTTTGTATAAGTGTTGTGTATTTTAACAAAAAAATGTTAAAGGGGTCATATGATGCTGCTAAAAAGAACATTATTTTGTGTATTTGGTGTAATGAAATGTGTTTATGCGGTTTAAGGTTAAAAAAACACATTATTTTCCACATACTGTACATTATTGTTTCTCCTCTATGCCCCGCCTTTCTGAAACGCGTCGATTTTTACAAAGCTCATCGGTCTGAAAAAGCGAGGTGTGCTGTGATTGGCCAGCTATCCAGTGCGTTGTGATTGGCCGAATACCTCAAGCGTGTGACGGAAATGTTACGCCCCTTACCACATTGTGATGATGCCCTGTCAGGCCGGAGCGATGATTCAAAAACATGAAAACCCATTATAAATGAGGCATTCGTTGCATCCAGTGGGGACATAATTATGGATTATAATGACTTGTACTGTCTTTTTATGACCCCATATGACCCATATAACAGGTGATTTACAGTGGAGAATTCTTCATGGTGCTGTAGCTGTCAATACTTTTACTTCCATTCTAAATCCTGAGATTGGTACTGGTTGTCCTTTTTGCACTGAGAGAGAAACTATTTTTTCATGTTTCATGTTTCGAATTGTGCTAGATTGGAACCTTTATTTTTGTTTTTAGGTAGCATTTTTACGAGTTGTAATGAATCATTTTCTATGGAGCTATTTATTTTTGGTTGTATGTAATAAAGAAAATCTTTATTTGTCAATTGCCGAATTTTGTTTTAGGCCAAGCAAAACTGGCTGTCAATGTAAGTAGAAAGAAGTGGAACAAAATGTGGAACAGAATGTAGTTGCATTGTTTTTAAACATGGTGCAAGCAAGAATACTGATTGATTTTAATTACTACAAACATATAGATTATCTTGTTTCTTTTGAAGATATTTGGTGTTACAAAGAGGCTTTGTGTTCTGTTTTTGAAGGTGATTTCGTTTTTACACATTTGTGAGTTGGGTTTGTTTTCTTTATAAATGAACATTGTAATTTAATTGTGTTGCTATTTATATCTGTAATAAAGGATTGTTAAAATAATAATAAAAAAATCTCACTCACACACAAGGTCTTAATTTCAAGTCACAAAAATGCTGAACAAATGCCTCCACTTTGCCAAATGAGAGTCCTAAGCAGGTTGTCCAAATATTGCACCAAAAGACTGATGACTGATGTATACATTGCAAACAATGCAGTTTTGAAAGCAAATCTGTGGAAGGACATCTACCCCCCTTTACACTCAGCTCTTTTGTAATAATAATGATATAGAGGCTAATTTACTGAACTGTGCACAGTGTTTACTTCGACAAAGGGCCAGTCTATTGTTTTCTTCATAAAGCTGTATAGAGGAATACATGTTATTTTGTAAAACCACAGTTTGTTTTTGTTATCACCATTACTGCCATTGTTTGCTTGGATTTTCAATTTCCTCAAACGATGCCTGGGGTTCTGCGTCTTTCCTGGGAGGGCAGAAGGTGAAAGAGAGGGATTAGAGAGAAAAAGATACTGAGAGAAAGAGAATGAGAGAGCTATATGTCCAGGCCCCATGGAGCGGGACCAGCGTGATTAATCTAGAGAGTTCCAGTGCTTTCATACTATTTCCCCAGATGTACCCCACAGCGAACATAGCTGCACACCCTTAGAGTTAGCGAGAAAGACAGCTTGAGAGAGAAAAGGACATGAGAGTGAAAGAGTACTTAAAAAGGAGAGAGGCATATATCATATTGAAGAGAGAATGAAAAGGGAAAAGAGGTAGGTGTTTGCAGCCATGTACAGACCCCAGTATGCAGCCTTTTTTATTTAATGGGGACGGTTGATGAAAGTCTTCTTGTTACCCCATTACTCCTGCTGCTTTTACCCATTTTCCCTGGAAGAACATAAAAAGAAATCAGAGTTCACAATCAAAACCTTTTTTTTGTCAATTGCTGAATTTTGTTTTAGGCCAAGCAAAACTGGCTGTCCATGTAAGTAGAAAGAAGTGGAACAAAATGTGGAACAGAATGTAGTTGCTTTGTTTTTAAACATGGTACAAGCAAGAATACTGATTGATTTTAATTACTACAAACATATAGATGATCTTGTTTCTTTTTAAGATATTTGGTGTTACAAAGAGGCACACACGCATACATTCTTAGAACATAGAACATAGAAAACAGGCCCAATCTTTATGATGACAACATAAGTCAAACTCATTCTGGAATATCCATACCTCTGTTTTTGGGCAAAGTGTAACAATCATATTAAATAATACCCCCCCCATCCGAGAACATTTTTTTTTATAATAATAATAATAATAAAAGGAATCAACTCTGTTATTGTGCATCTATGCATGTTTTCTATCTTATTTACTGTCCTTGTGGTCTTGGTTATGTTGGTAAAACACACCATTTAAAACAAAATAATTAGCAAACATAAAGAGTACTAGATGCAGTGATTGCTGTCACGGAACAGAAGGAGACCACGAGGTGGGTAACAGTGGGGAATCTGTGATGGTGTCTTTATTTAACAGGTTGACTGGAAGCAGAGGGGCAGAGAATCAACAGGTGAGCAGGTAAATCACAGGTTAGATCAGTCAACTTACCTTGCTGAGCTAACTGGAGCTCTTTCTTTTTTCCACAGGGTTCTGGGATGGGCTTGACAGAAGATGAGGAAGATCAGGATGAACTGGTAAGAATAGTGATGGGACGATTGATACCGAGGCTCCGATGCTCCGACGCAGTTTTCAAAGCACTATTGTATCACACACTGTGCCGATGCTTGTATCGAAATGACAATACCACGTGATTGATGACGTTTGAAGCTTCGAACATCATGTCAGTATTGTGTGTTTGATTGGTCCAGACGCTACATTGACTTGGCTGTGTGTGTGTGTGTGTGTACACTTATTTGGGATTCAGTAGAATAATTTAGAATAACCTGAACACCAGATAGAAACTGAATGCACGTCACACCACTATTGTCATGACACGAGTGGGCACAGATTAAAAACTTTTTTCAAACCATCCTCTGCTCCGCGATGTTTTGTTAGATTTGGTGGAGAAACCAAGTCTGACCACCAGATGCTGCTAATGCGCACTGTGTTAAAAGCTTCGAGTAATGAACCGTTTTTCGGACTGTGAGCAGGTGTGAGCTGAGGAGGATTCTGGGAAATGTAGTGTGCTGAGGTGACTGGTCTTGTGACGGACATGATGACATACGCTGGTGAACTTCTGACAATTGCAATTACAATAGGTGCGTTCGACTTAACGCAGCGCTGTGGAGATCGATCAAATTCTGACATGAAGCAGTGCATGCCGGTTAGAAATTTTGTCCGACTTGAGACGGCGCAGACGCCATGTGACTGTCACGTGTGGCATCAAAGCACCGCAAGAGCGTTTTGAGAGCAGCCGGCTGACTCAGGCACAGCAAAACACAACAAAAGTAAAAACGGCAGCCCCTCACGAACGACTGCCGCCTACAAAACACAAAATAAAATCCAGGCCTGGTCCTCTCTCGTCTTGCACTGTCGTCACTCCTCCATTAATCCTTCCGGAGCTCCTTCGTGGGACTCGAGACCAGTGAGTGGCGCAGGTGTCGCTCATTACCATTCAACTTCCGGTTCATGGACACACTGCCGCTCGGTCCTCAACCAACTTAGAGGCTCTCCCTCGCGGTGCCATGCGATGGTACTGGACATCCTTTGGTGGACGGCTCTGCTCCTCCGTCTCCTGGCGGAAGGCGATGGCTCCTCCGGTTCGAGGGCAGCAAGTCCCCTGTTCCCTGCTCCCATCTTGCACTGTCGTCACTCCTCCTTTTATCCTTCTGGAGCTCCCCCGTGGGACTCGAGACCGGTGAGTGGCGCAGTTGTCGCTCATTACCATTCGACTCCACCGGCCTCGCTCCGCTCCCACGGCTCTCGGCTCCGCCCCAGTCGTCACAATGCTTAATTGAGAATTTATGTAATGGGCCAAATTTAAATAAAAACTAAAGCATGGAAAAAAAAGTCTTGCAAAAATGACACTTATGTAGTCAGAGGCCAAAAGGGCAGCTGCTTGAGAACCACTTGGGGTATGTATGTACATGTGCCTTGTGCAAGCAATCCATCCAGGCAGACTTGCCTACATCAGTGTTGTCCAGCAACCACACATTACACCACTCAGACAGTAGTAGAACAATGTGTAGTACTCATTACTGAACAACAATTGCAAATTCTCAATACAAATCTCAAAACAACCAGTGAAGTTCAATGTGATGTCTAAAGAATATGTACAAGAAAATTTAATGTTTCTGTTTGACAGATGTGACCTGAATTGATCACACTGTAATTCCCCAGGAGCTGAACCTGGCAAAAGCAGAGTAACCAGTATGAGGAGACCTCTACTACTCAGATAATAGATTCTGAGATTGTGATACACATATTTGGATCATGTAGCACAATGTCAGAAGCTGCTACTATAAGTCTTTCAATGAGTAGAACAGCATCTAAAATATCCTTATCTATTTCCCTCAGATTAGTTTTCGGTCGACGAATCGTGCCTAGAGTTGGGCTGGCTAACTCCCAGGTAATCCTGAGGCCCTGGCCCGGCTATGTGCCCAAGGTTTCCACTACTCCCTTCAGGGATCAAGTGGTGAGCCTGCAAGCGCTGCCCCCTGGAGGAGGCAGACCCAGCCCTAGCCATAGCTTTGCTTTGTTCCATCCAAGCCTTGAGATGGTACGTAGACCGGACACAAAGCTTCAGGACCTCAGATCAACTCTTTGTCTGTTATGGAGGCCGGCAGAAGGGGAATGCCGTCTCTAAGCAGAGGATGGCCCATTGGATTGTGGATGCCATCACCCTGGCTTATCAGGCACAGGGTGTGCCCTGCCCGCTCAGGTTGCGAGCTCACTCTACTAGAAGTGTTGCATCCTCCTGGGCGCTGGCTCATGGTGCCTCGCTGACAAGATATTTGTAGAGCTGCGGGCACAAGACACTGGAAGGGGCAGCATCCATGGCGCTTTGGTAGGGATCCCAATTCGTCGGTCACCGACGTGACTCAGAGTGACCTATTGAAAGGGAACGTCTCGGTTATGTATGTATGGAATGGAGACGTCACATCCCGTCGCCACAGCTGCTGTACCACCGCTGAGAAGCCAGGTCACCGGATCGGCTCCTCAGCAAAAACCTGAATATGCATTACACCTGCTGCCTAGTTATGTGGCAATATAGATATGAATCCATACCAGCTTTTGCACCTTGCTTGAAAATTAGGAGGAAATGGTGGAAACGATATAAAAGAGAGACAAAACGGAAGTCTGGGAGTGAGCGGAAGGGAACAAATGTGACGAGAACGGTACATGAAGGCAAGTGTGGCCAAGTGTGTCGGATTATTTGCTTGCGCAGACTGGGTGTGAACGGCAAAACCTCAGAGAAAATTGCTTGTGCATTGGTTACCAGTTGCAACATCATTCCAGAACGTGGTTCGCCTGCCGCAGGTACTTCAGTTTATCTTCCCCTGTTAAAAGCCCGCCGAAGCTCCAAAACTCCTTTCCCGGCCATGTATATTGGTTGGCCGCTCAGACGCTGCCTGTTGCATGCAGGCGATGCCCCACACACACACACCCACTCTGCACGAAAACTCGCACACACAAACAACACACACACCTAGCGGGATTAATGCTGGGGGAATTGTTTTCTCTTTTTGTTGTTTTTGTTGTTGTTGTTGTTGTGTGTGAAAAACTTTGAACTTTAAGACTGTTTCCAAGAGTTGAATTTAAAGGGAAACTGACTTTTTTGTGTGTTTTTGTGAACACAAGGACTCTTTGCAGTTTCATTTTCAATGTACTTGTTGATCTTGTCTAGATTGAATTGAACAAGTGGAAAAGCATGTGGAAAGCCTATTTCTCAAAGAATTAATGCTTGTTTATATATATATATATATATATATATACTGAACAAAATTATATGCATTTTATAGTTTTATTTCCATTCGCTCTTTCATGAGGCCGAGACTCTGTTTCCCATCAAGGCCTGTGATCCAACCACAACAAAGGCATCACATGGTGATACAGGGGGAAACTTAATGATGGAGTTAGGAACGGTTGGAGGTGATGTTATTACGGCTAACAGAGGGGGAAAGCTCATCCTCAGGAACATGCAAGTGCAAATGGTTGTGTTTTTTTCCAAAAATTGCGTTTCTTTGAAAGCCGCCTGGCAACCCACACTGGGTTTTGACTACCCATTCATCTCAATGATGGACCTTCTTATCTGGTTCTTCCCAGTCTACTAGCTGTTTCCCTACACTGCCGCAACTTAATTATAATTGCTACCCTTCCTCGGGCCCTTCTTATTTCAGCCATCCCGTCTGGAAACCTTTTCTGCCGAGGTTAGCCACAGCAGCAAGATGTCTGCCGGTTTGTGGCCCAATTCAACTGAGATATGCAGCAGCAGAGGGTTATTTCTCATCACAGAGGCAGCAATGTTGCTCTTCAGGTGACTTTTGCCTTTTGCAGGTGAGCATTGCAACGCATAAATAGGAATAATGAGATGTATGCTGTGCAGAGAGTGGGTAGGAAGGACGTCCATCCCATTAGTAATGCATGGTTTGGCTGACAGTAACTCTGTCCAAGATTACAAAGAGGAAATCATGATTGCTCTGGGAGATGTGTGACTCTCCAATGTGCCGTAAACTCCCTGAGCTTCACGCAACAGCAGAAGCATCGACCGACCCCTAACGAAATGACAACACCATCTAGTCACGCATTATTTATTGCCATCCTTTATGAATGTCAATCTGCTGCCTAAGTCTGTCACTGCAAGTGTGTCTGGATGAACGTTGCCGCAAACCGCTCACCCACACGACGCCATACACGCTGTCTGCCATCTGCCCTGTACAGTGAAAACCGGGATTCATCCGTGAAGTGAACACCTCTCCAAAGTGCCAGACGACATCGAATGTGAACATTTGCCCACTCAAGTCGGTTATGACGACGAACTGCAGTCAGGTCGAGACCCCAATGAGGACGACGAGCATGCAGATGAGCTTGCCTGAGACGGTTTCTGACAGTTTGTGCAGAAATCCTTTGGTTATGCAAACCGATTGTTGCAGCAGCAGTTATTTAATCTATTTGTATTTTTCCTGTGTGTTAGTGTGCAGGTGACAATTTATGTATCGTTGGGTTTTTTGAGCTTTACCGGGAGTTTATAAAAGAACAAAAAAAAAAACTATTTTGACTTGTCAAATTTTTGGATTCTTTGCGTTGTCTGGCGCCCAAACAATTTAATTACTTACCTTAAATACTACAATTTAACTTTGGGGGGCCACCACCGTTACATAAGTGGCGACCAAACACTAGCACACAGGAAAAATACAAATAGATTAAATAACACCCTTCACAAAAACTTTTCTTTTTAAGTCAGCAGACTATTATTTAAGTATATGCACACAAAAAAAACATCAGAAGAAAATGAATGGAGGAAAACAAAACAATCTTACAATGTTTTTCTTCTTTTATTTTTTATTTTTTATATAATAATAAAAAACAACTTTGCGCCTCGAAGAGGCCAAACAATTTAATTACTTACCTTAAATACTACAATTTAACTTTGGGGGGCCACCACCGTTACATAAGTGGCGACCAAACACTAGCACACAGGAAAAATACAAATAGATTAAATAACACCCTTCACAAAAACTTTTCTTTTTAAGTCAGCAGACTATTATTTAAGTATATGCACACAAAAAAAAACATCAGAAGAAAATGAATGGAGGAAAACAAAACAATCTTACAATGTTTTTCTTCTTTTATTTTTTATTTTTTATATAATAATAAAAAACAAGCATTAATTAATTGAGAAAGAGGCTTTCCACATGCTTTTCCACTTGTTCAATTCAATCTAGACAAGATCAACAAGTACATTGAAAATGAAACTGCAAAGAGTCCTTGTGTTCACAAAAACACACAAAAAAGTCAGTTTCCCTTTAAATTCAACTCTTGGAAACAGTCTTAAAGTTCAAAGTTTTTCACACACAACAACAACAACAACAAAAACAACAAAAAGAGAAAACAAT
>NW_015661360.1:21907-28079 GCF_001515625.1 Sinocyclocheilus rhinocerous | reverse complement strand
TTATTTAAGTATGCACAAAAAAAAACATCAGAAGAAAATGAATGGAGGAAAACAAAACAATCTTACAATGTTTTTCTTCTTTTTCTTTTTTTTTTTTTATATAATAATAAAAAACAAGCATTAATTCATTGAGAAAGAGGCTTTCCACATGCTTTTCCACTTGTTCAATTCAATCTAGACAAGATCAACAAGTACATTGAAAATGAAACTGCAAAGAGTCCACTTTGGGGGGCCACCACCGTTACATAAGTGGCGACCAAACACTAGCACACAGGAAACAAACAGATAGATTAAATAACACCCTTCACAAAAACTTTTCTTTTTAAGTCAGCAGACTATTATTTAAGTATATGCACACAAAAAAAAACATCAGAAGAAAATGAATGGAGGAAAACAAAACAATCTTACAATGTTTTTCTTCTTTTATTTTTTATTTTTTATATAATAATAAAAAACAAGCATTAATTAATTGAGAAAGAGGCTTTCCACATGCTTTTCCACTTGTTCAATTCAATCTAGACAAGATCAACAAGTAAATTGAAAATGAAACTGCAAAGAGTCCTCGAGACGCAGTTTTTCGAGCGTAAGTTATTCCATAACGAATACAAACAATAACTCTCCCCGAAGAAATGTGATGTAAACAAAGGAATAACCATCCATATTACAAAGTTATTGTTTCATTGGACTAAAAGTGCTCTATGGGATGTTGTTCAGTGGACACTTGCCTCTCTAACTAAACTGGGATTTACAGCAGTGGATGCCTTTATGACTCGTTATTACGATGAATCTGGTACGTACTGCGTGTTTTGATGTGTACTGCTTACACAAATTTAGCAAATACATTCCTTATAAGCTTTCCATTGAAAAACAGCGATCTATCGTCGATGCTTGAGGCTTAGACCTTTAGAATGATATATAGTTTGTCAAGATTAATTATGTCCCTTTTCATTTAATCTACTCGTAAACATTGACACGTGCAAACAAAGAGTGTTCAGTGCACCGGTGTCCAGGTGCGGGTTATCAGGTTAAATGTTTTCCTCCCATAGAAAACCATCATAAATTAGGGCCCTCGCATCCGTGCTCACCGCCACCCGGTGGCCTTAGGAAAACGAACAGTGGGAAATATCCTTTTAAAGTGGTAAATATAGGAGGAAAATGTCATTTATATGTGCCAAATTTCCTGCTGCCAACAGGTGGGGCTATGACTATAACTGAATATTGGCCTTTAGATGTCTTCAGGCCAAGCCTCTTATCAAACAAGCAAGTTAGGGTTAATTATGACGTAGTACGTAGGCGTTGCGTGATGTGACGAACGCGGAGACATAAAAAAACAAAACACCGTTCACGAATTAGAAGCACAAAATGAGAATTTGTAAAGAAAACTGTTGGAATATTTCGATATAACCCAAGAGGAGACTGGTTTTCCTTTGCTAAAGTAAGGAAACTTTGTTTTCTTTGCTCCTTCATTTCTCAGAGGCGCGCGCACGACGCATACGTCCTATGTCATCTGCCTGAACGTCTTCCGTGTTTATTACGTTTTAAATATGGATATTTATCTTACAAAAATGCATGGATTCGTTACAGGAGGCCTTTATTCACCCCCCGGAGCCGGAGCCGTGTGAGGGATGTTTTATTACAGATGCACACACTTTATTTCACGTCTTCTGAACTGTTGACAACCAACAGCCGCTTACCCCCATTGAAAGGCTTGGAGGGGCCAGGACAATTTTTAATATAACTCCGATTGGATTCGTCTGAAAGAAGAAAGTCACATACACCTAGGATGCTTTGAGGGTCAGTAAGACACAGGCTAATTTTCATTTTTGGGTGAACTAACCCTTTAAGATGTGCTCAGGCCAGGACTCTTATCAAATGTGTGAAGTTTGGGGCAGATCAGACATTGCATATTTAAGTTAGTGTAAAACAAGTCATTTCCTGTTTCCAGCAGGTGGTGCTATGATAATAACTGAATATTGGCCTTTAGATGTGTTCAGGCCAGGACTCTTATCAAAAGTGTGAAGTTTGGGGCAGATTGGACATTGTGTGGCTGAGTTACAACAACTTCCTCGTTCATGACATTAATAACATGCATTAACACTTAGTAAGTGTTGCTAGCATGTTTCTAGCATGTTTAGCTCAAAATGGCATATTTTGCTGTGATTTTAATGGTGCATCACAGTGTTAAACATGTCACTTCCTGTTGACAGTAGATGGCTTTATGACTATAACCGAATATGGGCATGTAGAAGTGTTCAGGCCAGGACTCTTATTAAGCATGAGAAGTTTGGGGCAGATCGGACACTGTATGCCTGAGTTACAGTAATTTCCTATTTCATTGCATTAATAGCATGCTTTAGCACTTAGCTAAGTGTTGGTAACATGTTTTAGCATGTTTCTAACATGATGCTAGCCTATGTAACACTTGCTGACACGTTTTAATATGTTGCTAGGAGAACAGTGTTAAACATGACACTTCCTGTTGCCAAAAGGTGGCGCTATGACTATAACAGAATATGGGCATGTAAATGTGTTCAGCCCAGGAGTCTTATAAAACATGTTAGGTTTGGGGCAGATTGGACATTGCTTGCCTGAGTTATAGCAACTTCTTGTTTCATTGTATTAATAGCATGCTTTATCATATTAGCTAAGTGTTGCTAGCATGCTTTACCATGTTTGTAGCATGTTGCATGTTAAGTTTGGGGCAGATTGGACACTGCATGCCTGAGTTACAGCAACTTCCTGTTTTATTGCATTAATAGCATGCTTTAGCATTTATCTAAGTGTTGCTAACATGTTTATAGCATGTTGCTAGCCTATGTAACACTTGCTGATGCTTTTTAATATGTTGCTAGGAGACAATAACAGTGTTAAGCATGTCACTTCCTGTTGCCAGCAGGTGGCGCTATGACTTTAACTGAATATGGGCATGGATATGTGTTCAGGACATGACTGTTATTAAATGTGTGAAGTTTGGTGCAGATCGGACATTGTTTGCCTGAGTTACAGCAACTTCCTGTTTCATGGCGAAACATCAAACTTTGTCAGGCCGCCAGGGACACACCCTTCGACGAAAACTCAAGATCTTCGCAATTTAGCATCGTAAAGGCATTGTGATCACACCAAATTTGAAGATGATCCGATTACAACTAGGAGGAGTTTGTTAAAGGTTGAGGCCTGAAAATGGTAAAACTACACAAAAATCATAGAGGAAATTAAAAATAACTGACTTCCTGTTGGGTTTTGGATGTTGTACCAAGATACTTTTTTGTAGGTATTTGTGTGTTACATGTGTCTACCGAGTTTCGTACACGTACAAGTAAATGTAGCTCGAGGGGCAATTCGTTGAAATTTTATAGGTGGTGCTATCAAGCCATTTTGCCACACCCACTTCTGAAACCCATATCAGATGTAAATATTCACAAGTTCTGATGCGTATGCAAAGTTTTGTGAGTTTTCGAGCATGTTTAGGCCCTCAAAATTGCGATTCATTTTGGAGAAGAAGAAGAAGAAACAAAGGAATTCCAATAGGGTCCTCGCACTGCAGTGCTCTGGCCCTAATAAAACACGTATTGTAGCTTAATGGACAAAGACAATGTTATAAAAGGGCTGTAGACAGTTTATTCTATATGGGAAAATGCTTAACGCAAAACTTTGTGTGCTGCATATTCTGGGCTCATCTGCTTGTCTGTACGCATTAGTTTCCCAGGTTCTTTGATTTGCTGGCAGTCGGTCGCTTTGATTCGCTTGCCGGTCAAGAGGGTCTGGCTGCAGACTTGCACTTGCACTCAGACTTAGTAAGTGCACTCTCCGACACCACGCTTCCGCTAGTGATGTCAATTGCAGTCTTTTTTATTTATTTACTTATTTGTTATTTTTAAATGGAATCTCTCAACATTTTACAACAGCAGTCAGGTGGTGAAGACAAGAAAAAATACACCAAATAGAAACTTGCAATCGCCCTGGGCTCATCTGCTTGTCTGTACGCATTAGTTTCCCAGGTTCTTTGATTTGCTGGCAGTCGGTCGCTTTGATTCGCTTGCCGGTCAAGAGGGTCTGGCTGCAGACTTGCACTTGCACTTGCACTCAGACTTAGTAAGTGCACTCTCCGACACCGCGCTTCCGCTAGTGATGTCAGTTGCAGTCTTTTTTATTTATTTACTTATTTGTTATTTTTAAATGGAATCTCTCAACATTTTACAACAGCAGTCAGGTGGTGAAGACAAGAAAAAAGAAACTAAATAGAAACTTGCAATCGCCACTTGCACTCTCGGCTACCTGCGACATCACTTGCAATCGACACAAATCATGAGTGTTGCCAATGGAGACAAGACGCTGTGGTGGACAAATGATTAAAACTAATTTAGTACCATAACATACAGGGTCCTGCAAGTCATCTGTAGGAGAAAAAGACAAAACCCGCAAATACGTGGCCACAGAACAGCGGAATATGAACGCAATGCGCAAAGTCTCTCGTTATGCTTTTTCCTGAAAACCATACGATAGCCTAGTTCTATTAAAATATCAAATTCAATATACAGTTTATTAATATAATGTATATGTATAGAGTGTTTTACTCCCATACGGCAAAACCTGGCATAATGTGGCATAACGGACTAAGATGATAAAGGGTGTATTCACACCAGGAAAGTCCGCTAGTTCACTTGATTTGGTCTGGACCAAATACAATGTTGATTTTTTTTATTTGGTGCGGTTCGCTTTCACACTGCCCATTTTTGCAAGTGAACCAGAAATTGTTAACAAAACCACACATGTGCTAAGGTCATCCATTCATTGGACAGAAATTCTCAAGCAGGGAAAAACAGGAAGTGCAAAAACTGGCTAATCATGGAGGTCTTTTGTAGTGCAATTTTTATTCTTTTACTGATTTGGTGTTATCAGATACTAACGCAATATGAAGAAACTTATGAGCATCATATGAGACAATATCATATGATGTTGTAATTACGACTTGCTGAAATAAAATACTAACGTGACAGTCACGACTCATGCAGCTGTAAGGTTTTCTTTTTCTTTTGTTTTTACTCGCGATCTTTACAACACGCATTACATTACGTATTCATTATTAAAACATGACTGCCTTTTAGCGAACAACGCCACAGAATGAAAAAACCAACAGGTTTAATCCACGGATTAAATCCCAACACAAAGAACACAAGTATGTATATAGTATATAGTACAGTATGTATAAAGTACCGTATTGGCCCGAATATAAGACGACCCCCACTTTTTCCAGATGTACCTTTTGGAAAAAGGCTTTTTAAAAACCAAATCTTGTTTTTTCTCAGTAAAACTAAACAGTAGAGGTTAAATCTTACTGCAGTCTTCAACTCTGGGTACTGTCTTACGTTTTAAAATCACAAAGGGAGTTTGGTGCCATCAGGCTAACGTGACAGTCATGCCTCATGCAGCTGTAAGGTTTTCTTTCTCTTTTGTTTTTACTCGCGATATTTACAACACGCATTACATTACGTATTTCATGGCACACTCGTTTTATGCGTATTTGGCGCCACCTAGTGTTGTGGGTGTATTATTGACATTTCAAAGTCTAGACCCTGAATATAAGACGACCGCGTTTTTTCAGATGTATTTCCAAGAAAAAAATATCGTCTTATATTCGGGACAATACGGTATATAGTATATTGCAAACTCAATGTGAGGGTTAAATGAAATGATTGATGTTTCATTCAGGTCTAAAGGAATTGCATATTTTGCTAGAAACTTGGGATTCCATAGTTTCACTCTCTTAAAACTCATTCTTTCCACGCTTTCTTTCTGCAATTTGCGTGAATGTGTCAGTGCATATGTTTAGGTATTAGATTAGTTTATATGTCTTTAGATTCGTCCAATGAAGTCTTGTATGCATTAAAAGTTAATTATCTTGTGTTTTGTGCTTACAAGTTAATGTCTTAAACTGCCAATCTTGTTACCATGTTAATGAATAGTGTTTTCATTTTACTTTGGATGATCACATCAGTTGCAGAGCTGATAGTTACGGCTGTTCAATGAATCACTGGCCAATTCATTTGATCAGTGATTCATGTATTTTTAACCACAAATGCTTGTCTTGTACTATCCTTTTTTTCCTTTAAAGGGGTCATATGATGCGGTTTAAATTGTTCCTTTCTCTTTGGAGTGTTACAAGCTCTTGGTG
>NW_015661360.1:7688-21627 GCF_001515625.1 Sinocyclocheilus rhinocerous | reverse complement strand
CTGCTGAATGAGTGTGACACATGGCTCAAAAGCAGCGGAGCTTTTATTATGCCACAGTCGACCGCTTCTGCCCCTTCTGGTCGTGCGTATGTGGGGGGGAAAAAAGCAGCGCTGTTTTATCTTACTAGATACATTTGAAAGTTCTGTTATAATGCTACTCTGTGTGGTCGTCACCGGTCTATTAAAACACATAACATATTAAAGCATCGTTGGTGTTTCCATGTTTTCTACAAAACAAAACCGGAAATCGAGGGGTTATGATGTTATTGGCAGGTGACACAATGACACTATGGACACGGTCCGTGTCACTAGTTAAAATTGCTTATTTCTCTGGATTTAAACATTCTTTGAAACCTTTGGGATAATTTAAGTACACAACTCAGCAAAATATATAACACTGTTCTAGTGGTTTTTGGATATTTTAATAAAAAAATCTTACATATTGTGCCTTTAACTGTTTTAATTCATTTTAAATCATTTTTTTAAATCATTTAAAGTTTTTTTTAATTCCTTGTTTTTATTGTGATTATTTTTTTTATGATTATTTTAATTCCTTTTATGTAAAGCACTTTGAATCACCATTGTGTATGAAATGTGCTATATAAATAAACTTGCCTTGCCTTGCCTTACACATAAACATTAAGGCTACAATGGCCTAACATGGATCTATAGAACATAAAAGAAGATAATTTGAGAAACATCTCAGTATTTTTTGTTCATACAATGAAAGTCCAAAACAGCTTAGTTACCAACTATTATACCAACTAGTATAACTCTTATTTTTTAATGAAATGATACTCTAAATAAGAAACAAACACTGCCAGCAGGTGGCAGTAAATGTCTTTATGAGTCATTCGTTCAAACTGCTGATTCATTCAGGAATGAAGTAAACGGCTCAGTTTATGAATAGACTATTATAGTGCCCATATTATGCAATTTTTACCATTCCTAATATTGTTTTGGGAGTCTCCTACAATAGGATTACATGCATGCAATGTCAAAAAACGCTTTCGTTTTCTCAAAATATGCATTTAATATCACCTCATTTTCCAGCGATTCTCAAACAATTCGTTCAAAGCAGTTCAAAGTTTCAGTCTCTCTAAACCCCTCCTTTCCGTGAGCCTGCTCTGCTCTGAACTAATGACTCGTTTTAGCTGTTCAGAGTCGATTCTTTATTTTGGGAGACAATAACTTTATTTATGGCGCACTTTCAGCTTTACAACTTTGCAGATCGTTTACATTCACATACATTCACATACATACATTACACTTCATGAAAGGCAATATTGGAAATGGCATAATAGGGGCACTTTAAATCATCGGTTTCGTTCAAAACGTGGATTCATTCAGAAACTAAATGCCACTGTGTTGCTCACAGATGCATAATATTTTAATCACTTAATATTTTAATTAACTAATTAAGTTAACACGTGACAGCCCTAGTATTCACCAATGCTATTGTAACCCATAATAACTGAGTTGATGGATTATTTCTGTCAATATTTCTGATAATTGAGAATTATTATTTTTTTATTTATTCATTTTATTTTTCTTGCTTAATGCATGGCATGTTAAGGCATATAAAGTAAATTTATATATGTATATTTGTATTTAATTTTGTTGTGAAACAGAATCGACTATTAGACAAGTATGTCGATGGTTGCTGATGTCACTTGCGAAGAATCAGTGGTCTGGTGCTTGCAAGTTAGACTCCTAAAAAACACCTTTGCTCATGTGCAAACAAGTGCTCGCATAACCGCGGATGATTTCATTGTACATTCAAATCGAGGCTGGGGTGTGCAATATACAGTATCTTCTGTGATAATATGGTAAGTATTGCTGTAATGATGTGTGATCTGACATTATAGAGTATATCACAAAAACACACCAAGAAAGTGCATGCATGTGATTTCTTAAAACTCAAAATTCAAGGCATTCTAGATTGTAATGGCAAAAATGCTTATATATTTTAATCTACTTAATCTATTTCACACAAAGTGTGAAACTGTTTCTCCAGATATCAGCATAAATGTAATAATCAATTTATACGTTTAATAAAGTTAGTATTAAGTGACTTGTATTTTAGACATAATATTGCCTGTTTTTGCTCAATTTTGCAAACGAAATAGTTCAAAACAAAGATGACAGCACTGTATTGCATCTCTGAGCAACGGACAGTTTTTACTTATTGGATGAATCAGCTTTTTGATTGAGGGACTCACTCATTAACACAGTCAAATGATTTGTTTCTGAATGAATCAGCCGTTTGAATGAATCAGTAGAATCTCAATGACTCACTCGATTACAGTGACTTGCTGCCACCTATTGGCGGCTTTAATTTGACATTTCGACTATATTTTTAATGTTTTAAATAATTCCAAATATAAGTATTCAATGTTTTTATGTTTAAAACAAAGCATTATTTATGCATTTGTAACTGCAGGATAAATGCTTCTGTGTCCCCTCTGAGCTACACTGAACTGTGTAAATACACCTAAATATCACTTCAGATGCAGATTCCAGAAATGCTTTCTTATGTTGGAATGAAAGATAATAAGTGCCAAGTTTGGTTTAATGAAGTGCTTCTTAAAACTGAACACAATCTTGCTACTCAAGCTGTGTATAAACATTTATATATATATATATCTCTGCTCCTTTTCCATTTTGCATTTACTCGTACTTTTACTTTCAATACTTAAGTACATTTAATATAAAAAAAATACTTTTCATACTTGAGTACAATAAATATCACATACTTTTAGACTTTTACTCCGTCATTTTCTGGTAAAATATCTGTACTTTTACTTAAGTGTAGCTTTCAGGTACTTTATCCACCACTGAGTATATGCCACTAGCAACTAGCATGCAAACAGTTTGTACCTTGTCTGTAAACTGTGAAAATTAATCCCAAATAAATTATATTTTGCAGCAGCCAAATGTGTGCTTCTATTTAAGTTTATTCAATTTATTTCTATACAGTTTAAGTTCATATTATATATGTCCCTTTGCGCCATCTGGCGGTGAGTTTCACTTGTGACTGGGTTGTTAGCCGTGGCTGTACACACAGCAGTAATAGGCATTTTGGTTGACTACCTACTGCATTCATGCATGTATAATGATTAATTGCTTTATTTCATCGGATTGTTCTCAACTTCAGTGCAGCTAAAAAAAGACAGTAAATTCCTCTCATAATTGCATGTAATCTGATCAATTAATTCTACATTTGATTAATTAATATAAATAGATTAGCCATTCCATCCAGGGATTACACACTTATCTGTAGGGACAGCAATGTGTGCCCACTATTAATGAAAGGATTATAAAACTAATTAGTTAGAATTTGCATATTGGATAATTGGACATAAGCCTGTAAACATGCAGGTCTGGTGAGCAGGTGTGCAGCAAGATGTATGAAGCAGTGCAGTGCACCCACAGAGGGGAGAAGAGAGACAGGAGAAAATTTAAAGGATTTTATCCACTGAATTACAAACACTGAAAATTTGTTTTTTCTTTTTTTTGTGTAATATACAACATCGGAACAATGTCATCTGAGACCTATAGTGAATCTTGTAACCTCTAATTTCAAGGTAACCCCATACAGAGACAATCAGGAAGTCAATGTATATGCATTTAATTGACGCTTAACGTGCAACATTTCGTTTATTTAGTGTATGTCCTCTTTACAGGCACCTTTGTATATCTAAATGATAAAAGCATAGCCATTGAAATAGAATGAATGAAATAGTGATTATCTCCAACATAATAAATTATCCAAGGTTTAAAGGGCACCTTTTATGCAAAATTCACTTTTACATGTTGATTGAACATAAATCATATAGCGTACAGTCAGTTCTGGCAGGTCGCGTTAGTCAAGCTCGCATCAGCTGACTCAGCTGATCTACGTCTACCTATAGGGATGCGACACCTATCACAGCACTCATACTGTATATAATGTCCTTCAGTACTATCACCAGCTTCGCGTTGCGACTCCTCTTGTCAGTCAGGATTCAGCCTTCTGATTCTCCTTGAATCAGACTAATTTAAAAAATGTTACATTAAATTATTGAACTTAATTATTGAATTTATATATTTTTATTCCTTATTTACTTGTTCTATTTTTTATTATCTGTGTTTTTTGTTCTGTCACTGTCATTCTGTTACACTGTGGAAGCTTCTGTCACGAAAACAAATTCCTCGTATGTGTAAACATACCTGGCAATAAAGCTCATTCTGATTCTGATTCATTCTGATTAATGATATCTGCAATGCATTTATGTTGGTTCTGTTCTGTTACACTGGGGAGTTATTGCTTATCCATGCTAGACTGCATGGATGCGCAGCGGATTCTTGCCCAGAACAGAACCATACCGCCAATCCAAATTGTATGCTTATTGTCAGTCATCTTTGAAGATAGTGGTCCTGACGGAAATGTGTGTTGGCAGTGTGTGTACACAACCACCCTATAATGACAAAAATCCACCCGGATTTTGACCTCTCAGTGACCTCTCAATTGTTTGTGTTGAAATTGGAGAAAGAAGCTGTAGCAGCATCTACAGAAGCAGAAGTTTATGAGGCTGCAGTTCACAGAGAAGATGGACTAGATGTCGACCTAAAAAAAACGTAAGTTTTTTTTTTCTGCTTCTCGAACAGAACTGAACGCACCAGAGAGTATGTGCAGACACATTCTCAGCTACCAAATGCTCCTAATCTGACTTCTAATCCGCAACATGCGAGTGAGAATTCTAGGTATGCGACGCGGAGTTATGTTGCAGGCTCACTTAGTTCCCTCTCTCCGACGGAGAAAGAGGTGTCTAATGCAGAGACAGTTCCTATGAGGCAGGAGCCCACAGTTCAATACAGCCTCCAGTGTTCTCCTTCGAAAGTTAAGACTGAGCCATTTGATGGAGATGGTGAGATGATGCATCAAAGCTATCCAGTACGAATACAGCGTGAATCAGACCCGCTCTCACAAGTACCTGTGGGTGCTTTACTCCAGCAACCACCACATGCCAATGACTTACATATCTGCTGAGGAAAGAATGGTGAGTTTGATTTTATTTGATGACTGCCCTGAAAATTACTGGCCGTGGAAAACATCTTTTAAAGCTGGCACTCGTAGCACTGGGATTGCGGAGAACGCAGCGGTTTCAGTGGATGAGGAAATCCAAAGTCCTTTTGATAGGGTTGAGCTTTTGGGATCTGTCAGGATTTTATTGATAAAGTGAAAGTGCTACATAGTCATTTTGAGAGTGTTTTTAATCGGAAATTGGTCAAAAGGGAAACCAAGCCTTCCTGATGGTTTGAACTGGGGAGCAGGAGGTTTTAAGTACTTAGGAGTGTATTTAGGAGATGAAATGTCCATTCAGAAAAACTGGGAAGGGGATGTTGATAAGGTTAAAGGTAGACTTGATAAATGGAAATGGCTAATACCAAAGATATGCAAAGGAAGAATACTAATTTTGAATATTTTAGTAGTTTCCAGTCTTTGGCATGGCTGGCATATTTGGACCCTCCCTCACAACTTTTAGCAGATATTCATGGTATTTTGGTCAAATTTTTGGGGGATAACTTGCACTGGGTCTCACAGAGTGTGTTGCACTTACCTAAAGATCATGGTTTGATACACTTGAGAAGTAGAATAGCAGCTTTTCATTTCCAATTTTTACAAAGATTTCTGTATGGGTCTTCAGTGAATGGATGGTGGGCTGTTACATGTTCCATTTTACACAGTGTTGCAGGATTGGGGTTGGATAAATCCTTATTTTTAATGTACCCCCTTGCGTTGAATGTTGGGATGGATTTTGAAAAAAATAAAATAATAAAAATTAAAATAAAAGCAGAAGAAGTGGCCTCTTGTTTAAAGGTCAAGTCTTTCCGGACTGTTGAACAGATGCTAAAGAACCGGAAATCACTGGTCAGTGATGAAGGAAAAAAGTCTACTGATGGACAGTCATGGAAGAGTAAACTCCCTCAAATCAGAAGACTGTTTCTCTTTCTTTATCTTGTTACCCAAATTAGATGGTTGTAAGGGACCCTTTCTAGATTCTGAAAAATCCTTGTGCTTGAACTTATCTACAGCTACTGGCAAAGCTTTTTTTTCATATAAAATATGTGTTAAAGTTTTTAATAAAAAAGTGCTAATTGATAAAGTTGACATGCCTTGGAGTAAAGTATTGGGTGTAGAATAGGGTGTGAAACCTGAATGGAGGTCACTGTATAAGCCACCATTATCCAAAAGGGCAGGGGATATACAGTGGAGACTTCTTCACTGTCCCATTGCGGTAAAAAAAAAAAAACACACACAGGCAATCACAGACATTCGCATTCAGATGGGATTAGTTTACTCAGAGGATCACTGAGTTTGCCGAAAAACAGTAGGTAATTTGCTCTGGAATTATTACAAAGGTTGTGTGAGAAAAACACAGACGTGGCAGATTCAGACAGGATTAAAATCGCCAAGTACATCTGTGAAACACAAATTTCTCTAACGAACCCCTGTAAAACAAGTCCTGTCCGAATAGGGCTTATGATAATTTTTATTTTTGGTTTTAAATTTGTTAGAGGTAATAGGTTTACATGTCAGCTTTTGAACTTAATTTTAGGGCAAGCTAAACTAGCCATTTATATGAGCAGGAAAAATAAGGTTGAAAGATTGTCTTGTGAAGATATGGCGGTAATGTTTTTAAATTTGGTGAAATCACAAGTGTTGATCGACTTTTTTTTTCTCTTAAAACTACTTAAACTCCGCAGACCCGGATACGGGTCCAAAATCACGTTAAAATTTTTTATTTTTAAATGGTCATTTACATAGCCTTCCTTATATGGTATGAGCCCATATATGGGTTCATTTGAAAGCATGGAGTGTCTTCTTTACAAAGAATATTTGTACATAAATCTTGGTTTTAGGATTCATAAAGCAGTAAAATTAAGCTTATAAATGTATTCGTCCCACACACGAATTTCCGCCTAACGATTGCGAATATATACCAATACAGAATGCACATAAATGGAATGATATAAAGCTGGAGGATGTGGATTCTATTTTAGATTGTGATAAACCAGATTTATTTTATAATGTATTCAGTCTTCTGTATCCTGAAAGAATAAAACTGATTGTAGAAAACACAAAATGTGAAATTTGGTCCAATTC
Organism: Sinocyclocheilus rhinocerous; assembly: GCF_001515625.1. NCBI lineage: Eukaryota > Metazoa > Chordata > Actinopteri > Cypriniformes > Cyprinidae > Sinocyclocheilus > Sinocyclocheilus rhinocerous. The sequence goes on along the minus strand of NW_015661360.1, from coordinate 14,477 downwards.
GCTTATGCCATTTTGTATATTACTACTTAGAAAAACATAAAAATGAAACATAATTCAATCAATAATCAAGAAAAGTGCTAATGGCACATAGTAAAATAGAATTGTGGGGCGAAAGTGTTTTATAAAGCCTGTTTTTGCAAATGAAACTCAAAATGACTCATGTATATGCAAAAAATGACAATTTTACTCGCTTCACTTATAATGCAATAACTCCTGTTTAGAAGCTGTTATTTGAAAGATTATTTTTTCTGGTACATTTTGGCATCTAATGGCATCAAACAAAGTAAATTGCAAAGAGCTGGACCTAATAGAACCTGAATTACAGATTTTCAAAATAATATATATTTTTAAAAAATCAAAAAGCGCCTATGTTTTTTTGTGTTTATTGTAATATTTGAAAAATATATAATGTTATTTATAAAGAATTACACTCATATTTTGAAGTTCAAATGGTTTTCTTTACAATGAAACCATTTTTTTTTCATTTCCTCCATTGTATGTGTGTAGGGTAAACATTTGAATTTGAGTATGTCAAATTTAGGCGAAAATACCAAAAAACGCACCAGAGAATAAGTGGTTTTACGTCTACAAAGGATTTATTTGAGATGAAATTGTTTGGTAATGGGGCATTGTGCTCAGTTGTTGAAGATGAGTTATATTTTACACATTTGATGTAATTTTTTTTTGTTTGTTTAATGATATCTTTGGTGCTCATGTGATGTAATGTAACATTGGAATTTTTGAAACAAGCTTATTAACTGCTAATTAGTAGGATATTTGTTATATCAGACATTTTCCATGTGTGTTAACGTCAGTATTTATGACTGTTGAATGTCTGACTACTTGAAGCTTGGTAATGTATTTTGCCCCCCGCCCCCAAACATATGATTCGATCAGTGGACTATCGGCAAGATTCGACAATTCTGATTCGACTATGTAAATCCTTAGTCGGGGACACCCCTAATTGTCATAAAAATCTTCTGCGTAAGAAACATATCCATATTCAAAATGTAATAATCACTTTAATATGGCTTGCGCCAACAGTTGTACACGGAAGCAGCTCCGGGAGGATGATGATATCTTTGGTGCTCATGTGATGTAATGTAACATTGGAATTTTTGAAACAAGCTTATTAACTGCTAATTAGTAGGATATTTGTTATATCAGACATTTTCCATGTGTGTTAACGTCAGTATTTATGACTGTTGAATGTCTGACTACTTGAAGCTTGGTAATGTATTTTGCCCCCCGCCCCCAAACATATGATTCGATCAGTTGACTATCGGCAAGATTCGACAATTCTGATTCGACTATGTAAATCCTTAGTCGGGGACACCCCTAATTGTCATAAAAATCTTCTGCGTAAGAAACATATCCATATTCAAAATGTAATAATCACTTTAATATGGCTTGCGCCAACAGTTGTACACGGAAGCAGCTCCGGGAGGATGACGTATGAGTTCAGCGTTGCGCATGCGCCACTCAGAAGTGACGAACGCGGAAGCACAGGGTAGAGATCAAAACAAAACAACGGTCACTTATTTGAAATACAAAACGAGGATGAGGAATTTATGGGCTAATTTTCATTTTTGGGTGAACTAACCCTTTAATGCAGGTGCAGTTTGGGTCACGGTCCTTATGTCAAATGGGTCGTAATTAAATTAGTGCTGCTGTCAGATAATGGGTGTTCTGTTAAGTTCTGTGGGTGAGGAGCGAGTGTGGAGTGGGTGTAGGTTGACCAAACAGGAACCGTGCATAAATCTTGTGTGAATTACCTGAATTTGTGTGCATATCTCATCAGTGTTTGACAGCAGTGTCTTTAATAGCAAAACTGAAAGTTTATCTGCTTCAACAACTGTGTATTGACCGCTATTACCTCGCTAGTGAGAAATGTCATATAGCTTTTCTGCCCTACAAAGGCAAAATACCTTAACTCGCTAGAGTGTGAAACACTGTATTTATCCAGCCAAATTAATTATAGGTAGTACACTGGAAATTTGGCAATTAGATATTTTGATTTAGATATCTACTGTACATTAAAAAATTGTGAGCTCAAACTAGATTTTTACTCCTATTTTGAAGTTACTGTACTCTGCCGTTGCATTGTCTGCAAAAAGTGAGAAGTCACACCAAAGCAAAAGGCAGTAACTTCCACATTATCAATATTTGGTTGCTGATCACCATTTACAAAATTGTTATAGTAACACCTGAGCCCGAACAACAGAGGGGTCCTGGCCCGTCTCGATCTAACGGCGGGCACAAAAGACTAGTGTTGCGACTCGTGCCCCTCCCCCGCCTTTGGGTAGGGCTCAAAGGAGGCGTGAGTCAAATGGTAACAGGCAAGATTTGAGGGGGGTAATCCAAACGAGGCATTCTCAGCGCTCTCGTCCAGACCAGGGTAAACCTGAGCATCGTCTCACCTCCCTCCGATAGTTTTTACATGTGCTCTCATCTTCCTCCCCTTAATTCCCCTGAAGCCACCATCCCCTCCACCTGACCGAGGATAGGTAGGAGCCTCCTGCGCTCGCATTACAGTCTCTCATGCAGGACCTATGATGTTTTGGTTAGTTTCTATGTCCCATACAACTACCTACTGATGGTCTGGACCCAAGTGCTCTTCGGGCTTCGCTTTCAGATGATACCCGTGAGCTTGAGTCATGCGCGGGAGCCGTGCTTGGTGAGTACGATCCATTTCATCCATCTATTGCTAGTTTATGTGAATTCACTAACTAGTTTCTCCGCAGCGCTACTTGGACCTGTTTCTGTTTTTCTGACTTTGTTTTAGGGTTAGGACCTCTGCTCAGCTCCCCTGTTAAAGTCAGAACCTCTCGCTGTAGACCTATCGTGGTGATGGTAGCTCACCCATCGGTACTGGATCCAGGTTGGATGATAGCCCTGCATCTTCGGCTTCATGCTTACTGGACCACGCGCTGAGACGTTGAGTGGCCTAACACTCCTTAGTTCCACTCTGCAGTTCGATAGACGGTCAGGCCTGAGGGGCCTTCCTGTCACACTGCCCTTATGGTCGAACCGGTGAATCGCCCCTCCTGAGTGCTTCGGCTCTGAGGAGCAGTAGCTCTTCATGCATGAATGGATTAATGGGTCCCGTTGTCTCTCAGGTTCTCTTCGGGTCTGGTTAAACGGGACCCATGCTCTCTATCAAGATAGAAAGCATGAGATTGTGTTCAGCTGCTTCAGTTGATGGTCTCTCATTGGGCCCTGCTAGACTGCCCTTCTAATCTAGCGCTGCCTTCTGGTTGAGCTGAGAATGCTCCCCTCACTGCGAGGGTTAGCTATGAGCCTATCGCTCTCAGTTTATGCTTTGAGGGTCCGCCTCAGCTTGAGAGCCGAGAGCGCTGCTCCCAAGGACTCCATATGCAATGATACTGAGTTGTTAGGCCCGTCCTGTTGACAGCGACATCAGGTAGTTTGGCCGCTTGCTGCCTCCCTGATTAGTTGCCCCTATTTGGTCGAGCCTAGCAGTGCTCCCCTCACCCTGGAGGGTTACCTTTGAGCATGCCGCTCCCAATTGAGCGTCTGAGGCCTCCTCTCGTCAGGTCCTACGCTTTGGAGTTCCATTGAGCTGCAGCCTCAGGTTGTTAGGCCTCTCTCTGCCTCCCTGTTAGGCTGCTCTCTTTGTTGGTTGAGCTTAGCAGTTCTCCCCTCACCTTAGAGTGTTATCTTTGAGCATGCTGCTCCCAATTGAGCGTCTGAGGTCTCCTCTCATCGGGTTCTCCACTCCTTGGAGCTCCATTGAGCAGCAGCCTCAGGTTGTTAGGCCTCTCTCTGCCTCCCTGTTTGGCTGCTCTCTTTGTTGGTGAGTTAACAGTGCTCCCCTCGCCTTAGAGGGTTACCTTTGAGCATGCCACTCCCAATTGAGCGTCTGAGCACGCTGCTCCCAGATTGAGAAACTGAGTCCCCCTCCTATTTTTGTAGTTGGGCCTCCGCTCCATTGAGCTCCGATTAACAGTCATGCCAGGTTGCTGGAACATCTTCTGCCTCCCTGTCGGGTTGCTTGTTGAGGGAGCTAGCTGTGCTCCCCTCACCATGGGGGGTATCTTGCAAGCACACCGCTCACTTCTGAACATCTGAGTCCCTCTCATTTGAGAGTCGAATCCTTCACTCTGTGGGCTTCGCTGGGTAGCACATCAGGACTCTGCCTTCCTCTTAGGCTGCTCTCTTGGTGAGCTCAGCAGTGCTCCCCTCACCCTGGAGGGTTATTAATGAGCACGCTGCTTCCCAGTCGGGCACTGGTGTCTCCCTCTCGGTCTGAGAGCTGGGTGCTATGCCCCTTCTAGCTATGCATGAGTGGATGCTCCGAAGTCTGTTCTGTGACTGCTATGGTTGAGTTGGCGATGCTCCCCTCACATGGAGGATTTTTCTATGAGATACGCCTTTCAATCCACATGCGCTCTGAGCATGCGGCCTCCCGCTGAATTAATTGCCACTCCCTAAGTGTGCCACAGTCAGGTAGGCTTCCCAGGCCTGTCTAAAGTGACAGTTTTGGTAACGGTGTTTCTAAATACATGCTATGGTAAGTGCACACTCTGAGCTTCTGTTCATTTTCTAAAATCCACATTTTGGTACGTGTGCACACTACAGTCATGGCCAAAAGTTTTGGCAGTGACAGAAATTGTGTGTTTTGCAAAGTTTGCGGTTTCAGTATTTGTAGAATATTTTTCTAAATGTTTCTATGGTATACTGAAAAACAATGATAAGCATATCATAAAGTTTTAAAGACTTTTATTGGCAAAAAAATATAATGAGTCAATATTTACAGTGTTGACCCTTGTTCTTCATAACCTCTGCAATTCTTTCTGGCATGCTGGATATCAACTTCTGGGCCAAATCCTGACTGATGGCGCTGCAAGATTCTTGCCTTATTAGTTCTCGTAGTAGGTCACAATTTGTGGGCTTCTGCTTGTCCACTCGCCTTTTGAGGACTGCCCACAGGTTCTCTATGGGATTCAGATCCGGGGAGTTGCCTGGCCACGGATCCAAAATTTCAAAGTAATGATTTTCGAGCCACTTCTTTATTACTCTTGCTTTGTGACATGGTGCTCCATCATGCTGGAAAATGCACGGATCATCACCAAATTGCTCATGGATCGTTGGAAAAAGTCGCTCTTGCTGGGCGTTTTGATACCATTCTTTATTCATGGCAGTGTTTTTGGGTAGAATTATGAGAGAGCCCACTCCCTTGGTTGAAAAGCAACCCCACACATAGATGGCTTCAGGATGCTTCACTGTTGGCTCAACACAGGACTCATGGTAGCGTTCACCTTTTCTTCTCCGAACAATCAATTTTCCAGATGTCCCAAACAGTCGGAAGGGAGCTTCATCAGAGAAAATAACTTTGCACCAGTCTTCTGCTGTCCAATCCTAGTACTTCCTGCAGAATTTCAGTCTGTCCTTGACGTTTTTCTGGGAGAGAAGTGTCTTCTTTGCTAAAAAACTGTTAATTAGTTTTTTTGTGAAAAGTTAATTTTTTTGGCCAATTAAGCTTTTAGCAACCATTTAAAAAGCATCTGATCACTCTACACAATAATCTAAAAACAATGTGAATGAGCACCACAACAGCTTAAGATGCAAACTTTACAAAACACAAAATGTATGTCATTGCCAAAACTTTTGGCCATGACTGTAGGCATTCTGCGCACTTTCTAAAATTCTTTATGGTAAGGGTTAAGCGCTGTCAGCCTTGTTTCATTTCTCTGTGTTGGTTAGGCCCCGGTTTTCACCTTGGGCTCCACTCAACCTATGTATCCCTGTTGATACATTTCTGAGCAGGGTGTTGCTACCAAAGATCTGTCGAGTCAGTTCTTTGAGCAAGCTCATTCAGAGCCGGCAGTAGCCCCCTGGGTGACAGGCCAGGGTCTGGTTTTTAGACACCTGGCCGTATCCCCTCAAAGGAATCTCTTTTTTTCTGATTCAAAGCCTTTGAGCTCTGCCCTAGGCTCAGGCTTCCCAGCCCAGCTTTTATCAGGTAAGTTGTTTAGGGTATGCAGCTCAGGCCCTTGGCCGGAGGGGATAATGTCACTGACAGCCGTCTAGGCGTCCTAGGGGCAACTCCCATGGCTATGGTAGAGTTGGTACTTAGTACTCACTGTGGTTTCTGGCTTGCACTCCCCTGACGGATCGCAACCGCGTGAATTGTGAAAGCTCTAATCCGTTAACATGGGTTAAAAAAAAACAACGCAACGCACACGCACTGCAGACTGAATATGTGTGAAACAGGCGTCAGACCAAGACCGGCAGACAATCCATCCGTCTGTAGCAGGAACAGGAACAGTCAATGTTCCATTCAATGACCAGGCCACGCTCTGCAGTCTGTATCAGGAAGAATCCGATAGTGCGGCAAGTAATTCCTTTGTTTGGCGTTATCAAACCTCTCGTGCATCTGATTCAATAACGTGACTCACTAGGCGGCGGCGGTGGCAACAGCGATGCTAAAGCCGGGCTCACACTGTGCGATTTTTTTAAAAGTCCTTTAGGCAAGGGCGTGTCTACGTGGTGGCCAGAGGTGGCACCGGCCCCCCCTGAAATTTGGCTGGCCACCCCAGGTGCCCCCCCTACCAGATGTCTTGCGATAGGCTTGTAAATTTCTAACTGCATCTGGCAGTGGCGGATCCTGGCATGTGTAGGCAGCTGCCTAGGGCCGCTTTCTTCTCTTCTTTATACTTAATTTTAGGCGGTTTCTATAGTGTGATCTTAAAGGGGTCATATGATGCTGCTACAAAGAACATTATTTTGTGTATTTGGTGTAATGAAATGTGTTTATGCGGTTTA
>NW_015661360.1:0-746 GCF_001515625.1 Sinocyclocheilus rhinocerous | reverse complement strand
ACTCCAAAAGCTCCAAAAGAGTTTATTAGGTCAGTAAACGCAAGTCCTAATGCATCATTTGTATTATCAATAAAATCTCCTTCTTTTGCATATCTGACAGTGTAACATTAAGCAGAATTATTTTGAATTAGTTAAACCTGTATCCTGTCTTCTGAGTAACATTGAGAATATCACTATATATTGTTGCAACACCGCTGCCATGACCAGTCTGACGGGGCTCATGCTTAAAACAGTAGCTTGGTGGAGTAGACTCATTTAGACCAATATAATCATTTGGTTTGAGCCAGGTTTCAGTCAAGCAGAGTACATCAAAACTATTATATGTGATAATTTCATTTACAATAACTGGTTTGGGTGCGAGTGATCTAATGTTTAGGAGCCCAAACGTAAAAAATTGTTTTTGTTCATTTATTTAGCATTTTTCTAGTTTAATCACAATCAGATTTTTTCTAGAGCCTGCATTAAATTTATATTTTGACCTCACTATTCGGGGAACAGACCAGTGTGAATTTCATCGACCATGACGAAAAATATTCGTTAACGAACATTTTTTCTGTAACTAAGACGAGACGTTGACGAGTTAACCTAATATCTGATGATAAAAACTATGACGAAATTTATGCCGCGTCTTCGTTAATAAGACAAGACGGGACTATAATGTTATTTGAGGTCTACCGGACATTCAAAATACATCCTTCTATGCCAGTGGTTCTCAAACTTTTTACAGCGGCGTACCCCCTGGGGCA
>NW_015661359.1:3187-8105 GCF_001515625.1 Sinocyclocheilus rhinocerous | reverse complement strand
AAGAAATACCCTCTTGGTCTTCTCTTTTCTGTGTATTTGCTGCCATGCTTGCCCCTGGAAACCCTGCTGCCAGTATATTACCGTTAATTTACAAAAAAGCCGTAATTCAGAATACCTTAATAAAACTGTAAAATTACAGTACACTCCTGGAAACCCTGCTGCCAGTATATTACCGTTAATTTACAGGGACATTTTTTACAGTGAAGATGTCAGGCACTGCATCTGAATCTTTCTCTGTCCAGAACTACCATCGTTGTAAAAGTTTGTTATCGGTCACTGTCTAATGAGCATGTAGATACGTCATTTCCAGTACTTTCCACCACTGTTTTTTAGTTTTCATAACACTTGCTTTCATTGTAACTTCTCTACCCCTTTCCGGGTGCCCAAGGTTGCAGAGGCATATACATTTTAGGATTTTAATGAGCTGTCAGGATTTTAACGAGCTTTACACACAGTATATATTTATGCATCTCACCATGTAGCATCTTCCACCTACGGTTCTTCCTTCTGTATCGTCTATTCATAAGCGCTGTTAGATTATCCCTCCAAGCAAGATAATTAAGATCCAGTCCCGGATGCCAGATCCTGTCAGAAAATATCTGTTTTGTCTGGTAACAGAACAACTCGTCAGCGAAGTTGTCTAATACCCAAAACCTGTTAACAGGAAGTCTTGTCTGGTACCCAAAATACCCAAAACTCTATTAACAGTCTTCTATCAGCCAAGAAGTTGACTGAGGAAAAAGCCAGTGAAGAGCAGAAGCAGGAGACGAAGTGATGATAATAAAAAGGAGCAGAGTTTATTGAATAGTCTTAGTTGCGTATGTCTCAATGCTCAGACTTTGTCTGAAGAACACAAATTCAACAAGTATTGTTATAGCAAAACTGCTTAAAAACAACATCCCATAGAGCTTGAGTTTCCATAAACATTCCCTTGTATCTATTATTAATGAAGACAAACAGCCCTTGAAACCACACAGTCATAAGAATAAACACCAATGGAAAAATAATATAAAAAACAATAATATAATATAATATAATGTAAATGACTAATCAATTAATGAATCAATGAAATGGGTATATAAATGACAATAATGATTATTATAAATGATTATATGATTAAATGGAATAATACAAATTATTAAATAATAAATGATTATAATGAATGAATGAATAAAGGAATATAAAAGAAAGAAAGAAAGTAAAAGACAACACAAATGTATGATTGCTCTCTTGAAGCAAAGCACACACAGGCTGCATTTAAGGATCCTCAGATCCTTCAGTGCAGTCACAGGCCATGAGACCTACACAGTCATTTGGCCTTGAGGCCTTCAAAATGCACCTGGCTCTCATACATGGTAGAATGGCTTACACAAACATGCAAAGTAATATCTTTAAATATTTTATATATCCTTTATAAAAAATTTGATCAATATGTGAGATGATCTTCATCATCATCATCTTCTTTGCCTGTGTTTTGATCTGGAGATTCTTTACTCATTTCTTTACTCTCCCTAGTGTATAACAGTGAAAACACAGAAAGCTGGACATTTTTTAAATGGAAAGATTTAAATGACTGTGATAAATTATTAAAATGATAATAAACTCTCCAGTATTATAGTAGCAAGAGGAAAAAAAATCGTATTAAAGTCTAATGGGTTTGGAACAACACGAGTAAGTGTAACTGATGACAGAATGTACATTTCTGAGTGAATTTTACAGTAAAAAGAGGTATTACGCTAACAGCTGTTGAATTAGTTCATCCCCACCCTGACAAAAAGTTAAAAGTAATTCCGTTACAAAATCATTTCAACAAGAAACTTTCACAAGTTTAACAATCAACCACCTAAACAATTAAATCATTTTAAATATATAATAAAAATGCAGATTTTTAGTCAGAAGCAAGTGTCAGTTATCTTGTAATCAGTCTAAAGAGATTAAATATATCAAGTAACATAATAATGGAACTTATCATATCCTCTTGTAAGGGAACTTACTTATTTTCCCTGGCAGAGAAATATCAGTTCTGCTTTTCATCTTGTAATTTGAGATTTGTTGCTTCTATTCTTTTGATGGTAATTTATTCACAACTTAGTTTTTTGCAGTGTAATCCATCAAATGACGTAAAGCTCCCTTGTTTTTCTGCTGATCTCCAGTTTTCTTCAGATCCTCCAGGTTCTTTATCCATTTATCTCTTTTTTCCTCCTTCAGTCTGAGAATCAAGAAATCCAAATGTTGAAGAGTGGAAGCGCTGTCTGCTTTTAATGAGATCTTACACAGACTCACAATGCTGATATAAGCTTCATGCAGCATGATGGACTTTTCGTGTTTAATCTTCTCCAGATTGCTCTTCAGATTCTCTTCTGTTTCTGTTTTATTCTCAGACTCTTTCATGATACTTTCACGTTTCATTTTAGTATTTATATATATTCCTTTGTCAAAGCTGGTTTCAGGTCGGTCACCAGTGTGTTCATACTCCAGTTTAAGATCATCATATGCCATTTTCATTTCCTTTGTCCTGATCACATATTTTTTGTTCTCTCTAACATGTTTGCTGTAATGACACTTTCCTGTACACACAGTGCAGTGGTTCGATTTCATGACTTCACACCATGAGAGATTTTTCACCCACCAGCAGTTCCATTCATGACAATTTTCCTGACAGACGTTGCAGCAGGTTGCATTTCTGTTCCACCCCCATTCATTTTCAATGGGAACTTTTTCTTTGAAACTTCTTTTGACTGTAAATTGAAAGCTTTGAAATTTCTGAATCTTGTCTCTGTTCTGTGCAAGGGCTTCCTGAATCTGAGTAAGTTCATTATTTTTTAACTCATTCTCACAGATTCTATCCTTCAGATGCGAGACACAGGCCTCAAGTTGTATTCGCTCTTTCATAACATCTAATGTCATCCAAACACTTTTTCTGTTCTTTTCTTCAAGGAATGTGAAGAACTCATTCATGCTTCTCGCTCCCATTTCCCATGATGATCTGTAGTTATGTTCATACTGTTTGTCTCTTATCTCTTTCTGTCGGTTGTTGAATAAGAAGTGAATAGGCTTTCTTTTCCCATCTCTTCTGCAGGGTATTTCTGCTTTCTTAATGGCATTGAGGGCATTTGTTGGAGGGCCTCCATCTGAATGTGTGAGTAGAAACACTATGTTGTTCTCTATATCTCTACCAAACAGAGACAGAACTGAGTGAACTATGTAATGCTCTTTTCTAGAGAGACGATTCTGTGTCGCCTTCATCACAAAACACACCGCATCAATATACTGAATCCCATCCTCATCTGAAAATAATCTGATCAGATACTCAGAAATCTCTCTGTCTTTCTCGAGTCCTTCAGTGTGTCCGTATCCAGGAGTGTCGATGATGGTCAGAGATGTTGGGTTTTCTTCAACAAACACCTCATAAACAGTGACTACAGATGTCTGGGATAGTGAATTATCTACATCTTCAACTTCTTTTCCTTCATCTTCATCTTCGTTTTCTTCTTCTTCTATTTCTTCTTTCTTTTCTACTTCTTCCTCTTCAGTTTCTTCTGTGATCTGATAAAACTCTTCATCCTCGAACTTCACTCCCAGTAGGTAGTTGATCAGGGTGTTGATCATGGTGGTTTTCCCAGCGCCAGTTTCTCCCACCATCAGAATAACTTTGTTTTGTTTATTTCTTTTTTTCTGTCCATATGTCCATCGATTAACCTTTGTCTCAGTTTCATCAATCCGTTTTCTTTCTGTGTTCAGACGGTAAAGCGCTGGAGGACCCGGATTCAATAGTGTGGCATTATGGTGTGATCTGCAAAATATTATAATATCATTTTTTTTTTTTGATAGACTTTTAACTCACACTGCCTTAAGTTTTTTTTAAGATTTATTATTGCCTTTTATTATTTTTTTTTTTAAATAAATCATTATTATAACTCCAGAAAACAATAAAATATGAGTCATTGTATGAAGTCCTTAAGAAGCCTATGTTCATCATATTTTGTCTTGCCATAACAAATATAATTTATAATAACACAGTTTCAGCAGTCAGATAACAATTAAGGCTAAAGCATAAAGTGTCAAGAAACCAAATAAAGGTACCACTAATCACAATTCTGGTAACTTCAAGTGAAACATTCAATAAAAAATTAACATCTATCGCCTACCTCTGTTAATTCTCAATAAGAACTTCTGTAAATGTCTTGACAGCAGTCAAAAAAAATTTTTTCATAATTTTTCGTCGTCAACATTTTTTAACTGATGAAAACTAAATTAAAAAAAAAAATTTTTGATGACTAAAACAATGACAAAAATCTACTGTCATGTTGAGCAATGAATTAACCAATGTCCTGGGCTGCATTTCCCAAAAGCATAGTAAGTTTAAGTAAATCGTAGACCCATTGAAACCAATGGAGCTACAATCAACTTAGGCTTACAATGCTTTTGGAAACACAGCCCTGTGTGGTAGATGCGCACATTTGTATTCTAACGTCCTGGGGCCAGTTGCTTAAACTTAGCCTATTTGTTAACCCTCTAAGCGCCAAAGTAGCAAAATTGCGACAAGACGTCATACTTAATAAAATAGACTGTAGTTCCTAATATGGTGTGACATCTCATTTGTATTCCCTACCACTAGATGGCAGAATTGTAGTACTTTCGATTCTAGACCAAAATGACGTCATGTTCCTATTCAAAGTGTTCGAGGAAATAGCAGAGCAAGTGAGCTATCGTGTCATTGATGCGGAAGCAGTTCAGTTCGGAAGCAGTTCAGTTCATAGCGTGCGAGTAAATTGTGATATTTGTGAGAGAAAATCACCAAATGGCTAATAAAAAGTTGTACTGTGAGGATGTGTTGCAAATGTTATTCGCCCATTCTGACTCTTGATGGGGAATATTTGCCTTTTGGAAATGACGATCGGTCGTCTAATGATTGCGC
>NW_015661359.1:0-2965 GCF_001515625.1 Sinocyclocheilus rhinocerous | reverse complement strand
AGCGTGCGAGTAAATTGTGAGATTTGTGAGAGAAAATCGCCAAATGGCTAATAGAAAGTTGTACCGTGAGGATGTGTTGCAAATGTTATTCGTCGATTCTGACTCTGAAGGGGAATATTTGCCTTTTGGAAATGACAATTGGTCGTCTAATGATCGCGCTTCTCCCGGTACATCTTTGCAGCGCAATGGTGCCGCCGTGCAAGGCGCGAGTGTTCACGAAGCACAAACAAGTGATCATTTCGACCCTTTGCCCAACGGGGACGGGGGTGGCAGCGGTGAACGTGGTCGTAGTGTCCATAGGAGAGCTGTTGCTAGAGGTAGAGGCAGCAGGGGTAGGAGAAATAGGGCTGGAAGTAGCACTAGTTCTTTGGATCCAGCGCCCCAAAGAGGTGGGAGTGCTGTGTGAGGGAGAGCCGGGAGACGTGGTAGAGACCGCAGGGGTGATCTGGATCTAAATAGGGCTGGTATTGAAGCACATAACCCACTTCTCTGGGGACAGACACACAAGAACACCAATGATCCTGATGCTCGTGCATGCCATCGCATTCACCCAAATGTCCTGCTGTGAATTTGAACTCTTTCTGGGAATATTGTACAAATATTACGCCTATATTTTTTAAGCCAATTAGGCAGCATTTAAGTGGCACTTTCCACAAATAAGAGTAAAAATAGGGTCTAGAAGACCTTTTCTTTTACTTTCATCAAATGGTCAGTGAAAGGGTTCTGTCTGTTCACATGCGTTTTACTACTATATACACTGAACAAAATTATAAACGCAACACTTTTGTTTTTGCCCCCATTTTTCATAAGCTTAACTCAAAGATCTAAGACATTTAGTCTTTCTGTCTATTTCTGTCAAATATTTTTCACAAATCTGTCTAAATCTGTGTTAGTGAGCACTTCTCCTTTGCCGAGATAATCCATCCACCTCACAGGTGTGGCATATCAAGATGCTGATTAGACAGCATGATTATTGCACAGGTGTGCCTTAGGCTGGCCACAATAAAAGGCCACTCTAAAATGTGCAGTTTTACTGTATTGGGGGGTCCGGGGGGGTCCGAAAACCAGTCAGTATCTGGTGTGACCACCATTTGCCTCACGCAGTGCAACACATCTCCTTCGCATAGAGTTGATCAGGTTGTTGATTGTGGCCTGTGGAATTTGGTCCATTCCTCTTCAATGGCTGTGCGAAGTTGCTGGATGTTTTGTGTACATAGAAAAAGTCTTAGATATTTGAGTTCAGCTCATGAAAAATGGGGGCAAAATCAAAAGTGTTGCGTTTATAATTTCGTTCAGTGTAGTATAGTAATATAGTAATAATTTAGTACTTTCTCCTGTTTTATTGTTGGTTTCCTCTTTTCTGATCATTTGGAATGAGGATAAAAAGATTTTTAAAAAACATGCAAATAAGTTCAAACATCAATTCAATATCTACTATTTCCTGAATATTATGAAATTCAAGATGGCCGCCTCTGATGACGTCATAATATGCAAATTAGACGAGTATAATTACACCCAACATAAATTTTCGGTCATGCCCAACATTTTTCTAATTTACAGTAGATCTCTATCTTTAAGCCCTTTCAAGCCACAAGCTTTTGAAATCTTGATGTCAAATCCAGCATTTTTCCCAAAAATCCCTGGCGCCTAAAGGGTTAAGACAGTGTTTTTATTCTGACCAACTAGCAGTTAGCCAAGGGGTAATCAGATTAGTCTAAGTTGAATCCATAGAATAAGACTAAGTTTTTATGTAACTGAATTTTAACAATTTTTGACCAGTCTTAAAGAAAAAAAAATTAGATGACTAACTGACTAGTCTAAAATTTTTATGCAACCAGCCTCTGATCTAACCGTGGGAAACGTGGCGCTGTTTCGCTCTCCAGTCTCACGCAGCAGCACTGCAGACTGCTGCTTAAGAGCGGTTCGCAATCAATGCATAGCACACATTTATGCCAAGCTATTGCTTATGAACTAATACTGATAAATTATGACAATGTTTACTTTACTATGTTTATATAATAAAATGTTTTAGATGGTTGTAAGAATGCATATTTTATCTCCCTCATCTTAACTTGAATGAGCAGTAGTACGTATATAGGTTATAGTTTGTGTTGTTATGTTAATTAAATGTTAACTGAAACAAAGTACAAGAAAATGCTTCAAAATTGCTCAATGACTGGACAGACTCACTGCAATATACATTGTTCAATTATTCACGCTTGAACCCCTAACTGACAATGCTGCTTTTGCGAAAAGATCATGAAGAGTTAACAATTAACTCTTTCCCCGCCATTGACGAGTTATCTCGACTTTTAGAAGACAACGCTTCCCCGCCAAAGACGAGTTTTTACGGCTTTTCGTGTTTTCACTGTTATACACTAGGGGGCGCTATTACACATCTTCTGAACCCTGGAGTATGACATAAGAGGAAACCCGCGATGAATCAAACATCAAATTAAGCAAAATGACAGGGAACAAAACATAGTAAGTTAGTCATCAGGTGCCATGTTCAATACATCTCGAATCAATTAATTAGCAGAAGTTATTACTCCACCACATGCGTGTGACGTCATTAACAACGGCCCTAAATTGTTGAACTAATGTGGTTTAAACGACGGAGATGCGACCGTGTTCAGGAAACAGTCATGACTGGCTAGTTAGTTTCCACAACAATGCATCGTACTATGGTGGTTAATCAGTGAGTTCCTCTTCAGGAACTCGAGCTGCGTCGGAGGATGCTTCGGGAACGCCCTTCAGAGTGACCGGCTCTGAATCTTGTGTGTAATCAGTCCAATAGATGGGTGAGACGTCACGGGCGGGTGACGTAATGACCAGGAAGCTATAAAAGCACGTGCGGTGAAACCAGCTTCAGCTTTTTGTCATTCAGCAAGCGCTCTGTGTGCGTGTCAGTCTGATATCCGTTTGTGAGTCTTATTTAGTGTTGTCTGTCACGAATCTAAAAACA
>NW_015661358.1:0-5175 GCF_001515625.1 Sinocyclocheilus rhinocerous | reverse complement strand
TGTGACAAGACGTTTCCGACATTTAGCATTATTAATATGTAGGCTAAGAACATTTAAAAAAAATATGTAGGCCTAAATATAATTGAAAATTGTTGTTAGATGGGGCAAAAACAAAAGTGTTGCGTTTATAATTTTGTTCAGTGTATATATATATAATTATAATTGGGAAAATTGTTGTTAGATGGCTAGGATGGAACTTAAACTTTGAAACTGTTAGTTCTTTCTTTTCTGCTCAAGATGAGAATGTTTTGATGATTGTAGCTACATTGTTTTTAGTAGGCTAGATACAGTGTGTGTCATGGTAGATCGGACTCTTATTATAGAATTCGATTACAGAAAAACTGTTTTGAACATGGTAATGGATTAAAACATTAGTAACTGGCTGGACGTACATTAACCTTACATCTTAACACTTCTTTTTTTTTTACAAAGCAGATCATAGATCATATATTTTGTCTATAGCCTAGCACAACTTTT
Source organism: Sinocyclocheilus rhinocerous (assembly GCF_001515625.1). Taxonomy (NCBI): domain Eukaryota; kingdom Metazoa; phylum Chordata; class Actinopteri; order Cypriniformes; family Cyprinidae; genus Sinocyclocheilus; species Sinocyclocheilus rhinocerous. The sequence goes on along the minus strand of NW_015661358.1, from coordinate 4,698 downwards.
TTCAGCATTGATAATAAGAAATGTTTCTTGGGCACCAAATTATTAGAATGATTAATATTAGAAGGACAAGTTAAAGACTTGTGAACATCTCTGCCGTATGCCAGGCGACAGTGACGTCCGTCATTCAACAGCGATGAATGAGGATGCTGTGATTGGAGCTGTGTTTTTGTTGTGTATTGTGGGTTTTGTGATAACGGAGATGGAATGTAGAAGTATAAGTTGTGATTGAAAGAGCAAAAATCATTTATTGCCTCTTTCCCAACTAAACATTCATCAGTTTAATCTGGGTGATTTTGCACTTGGAACATAGATGCAATAGCAAGCAGCAGTAGCCAGCATGGCTCAACTGCTGAACACATTGTGCTGTCCTGGTTGGGAAATGTGTCATTTCAAGCCCAGTCTAATGGAGTTTTTTTATTTTATTTAAAAGTGTACATTGCTGATGTTTGTTTTGCAGAGATGGTACATGTATGTATGGCCGATGTTTGGATTGATGGTAAGAGTTTAAGACAATGTAATTGTATGCATTTTAGAAGCACTCTTTATTGGTGCGAGGTTACCACATCATGGTCCAGTTTGAATATGGATTTAAAGTTCTTTTCGACGTGGGACCATAGTCTGGATGATTTTTGATTGTTCCTGGTTAGGAAGAGTCTGGTGTTTGAGAACTGTGGCATGTTTTCATTACAAGACGTTGGATTATTAATTTGCTGTCAACCAACTTTATCTATGGACAGTGTCTGGACATTGATACACTATGTATAAATAAGACTTTTGCACATCAACTTTCACATGATGAAATCCTACAATCTTACATTGCTGTGTTTGCGTTCTTTTTTTTTGTGTATTTTTGGCTATATGTATCTGTATTAACCTGAATTGAATGTATTATAAGTGCATTACCGCCACCTATCTCTCAAATGGACCATTGACCAGGACTAGGTTTGGAACCCCTGTTGTAGATTAATAGTGTGGGCTAAGTGACTCAGATGAAGGTTTCTGTTAATATGACGAGCTGCATCTCAAAATTCACGTTAGATGGAAACGTTTGTTTGTTTATTTCCTTCTTACCGCCATTCCAGCATCTGGCTATATACATGGCGAGAACCAATTAATCAATTCACAAGTCAATCTATACACTAGTCTTAGTGCAAATAAAAAATTTGAATGTAGCCTGTGCATCAAAACAATGCGCTACATCTGTTTTGGTTTGTGAAACCCGCCCACTGCCAGTTTACCCAATTGTATTTCGGCACCCCGGGTTGCCAGTTGGCGGAAAACACAGCGTATTTCATTTCATTCATCGTCGTGTGCGCTGGTTCCTGTTGGTGTCGTCAATCTGGCAACCTGCATGTGCGTCAAGTCTGAGGAGGAGGGGCTGGGTGAAAAAAACCTATTTTGAATTTGGACTGCAATACCTAGTTCAACCACTTGGTGTCAATCCTACATACAGCAATTAGCCTCTTGCTGCTGATTTGAATGGCGATGCTTCCCATTTTAAGTGTCAGTTGATGGCCTTTCATTTCTAACCAGAAATGTGTGCGCTGCTTTTCTGATGTTTATTTAAGTTTACCGTGTTTTTTTCCCATGTCACTTAAAATGTGTCCGTTTTGAATCATTGTGGTGAGACACGTGAGGAAAAAAATAAACGATCAGTTGTGGGACTATTCTGTCATAAATCGTATACCATTCATTTCTGAACTTCCTACCGTCTGTTACTGGAAATGAAATTACTGGTTGATATGTCCCGATCTCAATAAAGTTTACACATGCTTTTATGATCTCGCTCAGGACACGCATTTTTTGTGGAAGTTTGGCCAGGACTGGTTCCAGAATAAATCACTTTTTTGTCCCGTCCATTGCTTATCACTGATATTTCGAGAATGAATCCAGCATCATTCCTGAAACTTTGCAGCATGTATGTGTCCAAAAAACAAAAGTTTCAAATTCTGAATGGATTATAGCCTAGAAAACACACAAAGCGCGCTCCCTTTATTATCACTAAAAGAATCACTCATCAAAGTTCATCGCGATCTCACAAAGTTCCGTTATAATCAAGCTCTCTAAACTACACAATAAATATCTTATTTACATCGCGTCTGCACTTAGTTAGTCATGAGATGATTCACGAGCGTGCAAAACTCCGGCTCTTTCAGCGGTGAGTGAATTCTGAAAACTAACGTTTCTGATTGGCCATTGCGTTGAAGAAATCAACAGATATATCTTTGATCGGCTACATTGCTCAACACTGCAAAAACACTTTAAATAGTTTGCCAGATCTTTTTCATTGCTTTTGCTTTCGTTTGAGAGCATTTAGCACCATCTAGTACCCTTGTACAACCGGGCCTGGGCTGACATCGGGGATTCCATGACTGACCCTTGACCCTTTAAGAGCAAGTAAGCGCACCGTCATGCAGTGAGCACGCTGCTGTTAAGCTTTCACACTCCGCACAGACACTTGAATAGCGCACATTTCTCTAGGTTAACATTAGATTGAGCGGCCATGTAAAGTTGCTAATACTTACATATTTCAGATGATAAGCCATATTTGAGGTCGATGAATAATAGGTTTGGATGTAGGCTACTGTATTACAATGTAGCCGATAACGATCTTCGTCACGAACTGCGTGACTTCGTCTGTGGATTCTTTTTCTCTTTTTTTCTGCAACTAAGCGACTAATAAAATGTTGGTCGACCAAGCCTCTTCTGGTTGACTAACGATTAGTCGACTATTAACTATTAACAACATTTTCATGAATGACTATTGTCCATTAACAGTTACAGTGAAAGCAGAAATTGAAGCATATGGTTAATAAAAATAGTGGCATTTGTTCTCGACAGAGACACTGTTAAAGGCACCAATGGAAAAACTGTGGAACTCATTGCACGAGTGGTTTCAGTCACAAGGTAATGATCAGAAAATATGCATGTATTTTTGAGATAAAAATAACATTACATGCAGAGTTTGGAAGAAATAATATGATAATATGAAAAATTATACATATTCTATGGCATGTATAATTGACAATATTAACTTGAAATTCAATATATTGTTTTGAATTTTTATTTGATCTATCTTTAGATTCAAGAGAAAGAGAAGGTGAACTGAGGATTGTGCTGCTGGGTAAAACTGGAGTTGGGAAAAGTTCAACTGGAAACACCATCTTAGGAAGAGAAGTGTTTATATCAGACATTTCTGAAAAATCTGTTACTAAAGAGTGTCAGAAAAAGACAGCTGAAATCAACAGCAGACACATTACTGTGATCGACACTCCAGGACTGTTTGATACTGAACTCAGTAATGAAGAAATCCAGAGAGAAATCAGCAACTGCATCTCTATGATCCTGCCTGGACCACATGTCTTCATCATCGTGATCAACTTAGCACAACGATTCACTCAAGAAGAGAAAACAGCAGTGAAGATCATCCAAGAGACATTTGGTGAAAACTCTTTAATGTTCACCATGGTGCTCTTCACCAGAGGAGATGATCTGAATGACAAAACCATAGAACAGTATCTGGGAAACCCTGGATCTGCCCTTAAAAACCTGACTGAAGCTTGTGGAAACAGATACCATGTGTTCAATAATAAAGAGACTGGAGACCGAACACAGGTGACTGATCTACTGCAGAAGATAGACAACATGGTGAAAGCAAACGGAGGGAGTTACTACTCATGTAAGATGTTCAGAGAGATGGAGAGAGAAATACAAGAACAACAGAAGAAGATACTGATGGAGAGAGTGGAGCAAGTGACCAGAGAAAGAGAAGAACTGATGAACAAACATAAAGAAGAGAAAAAGAAGATGAAGATGAAGATCGAGGAAGAAAGACAGAATCATGAGAAAGAGAGAAAGCGAATGAAGATGATGATGGATGAGGAAAGACAGAATCATGATCAACTGAGAAAGAGAAGAGAAGAGGAATTTAGGGAGAGAGAAGAACAACATAAAGCAGAGATGAAGAGAGAACGAGAGGAATGGGAGAGACAGAAACAAGAAGCAAGACAAAGAAAAGAAGAAGAGGAGGACAGAAGGAGAAAGATAGAGCAGGAAACATGGGATGACTATTATCAGAAACTTAAACGAGAGAGAGAAAGAAGACTGAGAGAGAGAGAAGATCTTCAGTTCAAACATGAAGAAGAGAGAGAGAGAATGAAGAAGATGATGGAGAAAGAAAGACGGAATCATGACAAAGAGAGAAAGAGAAGAGAAGATGAATATATAGAAAGAGAAGAACAATATAAAACAGATATTAAAAACATAGAAGAACAAGAGAGAAAGATAAGAGAGGAGCTGAAGTGTGAACGAGAAGAATGGGAGAAACAGAAACAACAGGAACGAGAAAGAGAAGAAGAAAGACATATATTTAATGAACTTTACACAGAAAGTTCTGAGGGTCAGTACACAAACAATAAATCAAAACAACCAGTTAAATTAATTTGCAAAGAATCAAATATTTGGGTTTATACCATCATACTGGATTCTGATTGACTGGCAGGTATGCATTAAACCGTCTAATGCACAGGTAGTTCAAAGCCAGTTTAATCACAGTTTTATATTAATGCGCTGCTTTCATTGACGCACACACACACACACACATCACTCGCACACAAACACAGAGAGAGAGATTGGAGATCTCGCTGCACACACACAGAAACATTCAGGAGCACAGAAGCTTGTTGTCAACTCTGCCCT
>NW_015661357.1:0-523 GCF_001515625.1 Sinocyclocheilus rhinocerous | reverse complement strand
ACAGCACATTTGTCCAAAGGCTCTGCCTTCGTCACTTGCTTCTGAGACTGAAACTTCTGAGGGAATTGCTGATTAGCCTGTTGAACTGGCTGCTGAAACTTCTGAGGAAACTGCAGATTAGTCTGTTGAGCTGGCTGCTGAAACTTCTGAGGAAACTGCAGATTAGTCTGTTGAGCTGGCTGCTGAAACTTCTGAGGAAACTGCTGATTAGTCAGTTGAGCTGGCTGCTGCAACCGCTGGTCAGTTTGCTGGAGCATCAGAGCTTGAGGGTTCTGGGGCAGATTACTCAACTTTGGAAGAGCATGACAGAAAGCACACAGTGCCAATAAATGACCCAACCACCAACTTCCAGCCATTGTCCAACAGCTAATTGCACTATTGAGATACTGCCCTTTGGTCTTTTTGTACTCTACAGATTTCAACTAATTAGCTATCGTCCCTCCCTCTTCATTAACACTCATGATTCTCTAGACTTGCCTTATTGATAGCTCATGCAACTGGGTGATTCTCATTGGTTCTTAAG
>NW_015661356.1:0-827 GCF_001515625.1 Sinocyclocheilus rhinocerous | reverse complement strand
TCATTATGCGTTTGAAGCCTACATCTGGTGGTTGCGATGTGGTTCGTTTACGTCTTCTTACGGAGATGGTTGATGTTGTTGGGCCGAGTCTTACTTCTATTGTTAACAGTAGTCTTCATAATGGAGTTGTTCCAACAGGCCTTAAGCAGGCGGTTATTCAGCCACTTCTTAAAAAGCCTAATTTAGACCCTTTGGAACTGAAGAATTATCGGCCCATCTCAAAATTACCATGCCTATCAAAGATTTTAGAGAAGGTGTTTTATTCCCAGTTAATGTCATTTTTAAGTAGGTATGAGATCTTAGACAAATTTCAGTCCGGTTTTAGGGCAGGTCACAGCACTGAATCTGCACTTTTAAGAGTTGTTAATGACCTCCGTATAATCAGAGATGCAGGTAACGCGGCAGCTCTGATTTTATTGGACTTAAGTGCAGCTTTTGACACAATAGACCACGTGATTCTTATAAAGCGGTTATCCCATTTAATTGGAATTCGTGGGACCGTTTTAGAGTGGTTTAAGTCTTATCTGTCACATAGATCATCCTCTGTAAAGTATGGTAACTTTGTTTCAACGGCAGTGCCTGTTACTTGTGGGGTCCCCCAGGGTTCTGTTATTGGCCCTATTTTATTTTCATTGTATATGTTGCCCCTGGGTTCAATTTTAAAAAAATACGGCATGTTGTACCATTTGTATGCGGATGATACTGAGATCTATTTACCTATGAGAGTGGGAGAGAACAACGGTTCTAATTTGCTATTTGCATGCCTAGAGGAAGTTAAGAGATGGATGACTCAAAATCTGCTTCAGCTGAACCAGAGTAAAACTGAG
>NW_015661355.1:0-3546 GCF_001515625.1 Sinocyclocheilus rhinocerous | reverse complement strand
ATGAAAATCGCTCCTCACTCTGATATTTCAGTCCTTTAGGAGCTGATATGTGGAAAATTTGTTAATTATCACTTTGCTTCTTTGATCATTTTTATACTGATTGACAATCATGTTGATATCTTGCTCTTGTATTGTTTGCTTTTTTGGCAAAATTACCCTCTTCCTCATTCTTCCTCTTATTCTTCTTCTTATTCTTCTTCACTGAAAACGGTTGTGCTGCTTATTCAAATCTGAAATATGTGAAGGTGTTTACGTTTTTTTGTTGAACCGAAAGTTTAGAACAGAATAAAAATCTGAAACAGAAAATAGAAATGTGAATTATTTAAAATTATTTAAAATAGCTATTTTTATTAATTGTTAACATCTATACTGTTTAAAAAAAAAATAATTTTATTGCACATTACAATGCAAGACAGGGCTCATATCCCATTTACTAACATTTCACATTTCTATTTTCTTCTACTGCCACCATGTGCTGAAGAAGATGAAGTGCATTTAAAAGTCTTTTCATGGCAGCACTTGAATTGCAATAAAAGCCTGTCTAGATGGTGCTTTTAAACTGTAAAATAATAAACAATAAATGTAATAAATGTAATTTAAACCATCATATTTCAATTGACACACAGCCATTATTATTATTATTATTATTATTATTATTATTATTATTATTATTATTATTATTATTATTATTATTATTATTATTATTATTATTATTATTATTATTATTATTATTATTATTATTATTATTATTATTATCATGCCGCACTGTTTCATTCAGTGAGTAATTAAACAAAATCTGATTTTATAGCTCCCTGGGTGTTTGTGATTTCAACTTACACACCTACAAAATAATTTTATTTTATGTGCTTTTTTCCCCCTCAACTATATCTGGTCATATTCAGTTTACTCTGTAGATCTGATTTTGTACATCAATCATAGAACATACAGTATGCAGCAACACATTTCACACAAATTTGTCTTTTTATATTCAGGTACATTTTCATGCGTTTCATGTGAAAACAGTTGTTATGAAGCAAAAGCTGCATCAGTGTTTGTCCACTAGAGGACAGAAATGATACAACATTAAGATCAGCGGCATATCAATATCTTGTAAATATGTATTCATCAAGCAGATGTTTTTTTGTCAAAATTAATAAAAACAATACATTCATACTTCAGCATGAATACAAAGGCACTATAAATTCAGATTGCATTTACAATTTGACATTCAGATCTGATTAAGACTAGAGGATGAGAAGTGTGTGTGTGTGTGTGTGTCAGAGTGATTGACACTTGTGGGCGGGTCTTATATTATTAAAGTGAACTCGTCCCCTCCTCCTCATTCACTACATCCACATCCTCTACATTCAACAGTGTAACTGTATCTCTACAGTTACTGATTCATTCACTTCTGTGGAACTTGAATAAAAATACAGAGATAATAAAAGAAAATAAAAAGAGAAGATTTGGAGGTCAAACTACCTTTACAAATAAAATGTTCGAAATCATTTCAATCTCATTTGCTGAAAAGCTCACAATAAGCATAGAAACATACAAGTAGATGTCAGGACGTCTCCCTCTCTTCTCTGCTAGTCTTTTTTTTTATTTTCCCCTTACGCTCCAGTTCATTGTCTCACAGCTGTCTCTACTCTTTTCTTGATTTCTCTGCTTTATATTCTTCCCCTTCTTTGTCAGTGAGATTTGTGCTACTCATGTTCTCACATTCACACATACAAGTTTTAAATTAGTATATTAAGCAGTTTGAGCTGAATTAACTGCAGAAACAGAACAACAGAGGAATGTATGAGGAAGAACAGTGATTGTTATTACATTCACAGACTTGAGATACTCGCCTTTGACATAAACAAATAATGTTCTTCCTCTGCTGAGGATCAGTAGTTTATAGAGTCCAGCGTGATCAGGTGTTGATGTTTTTGATGGTCAGTGATTCAGTCGCTTTGTCCAGCTCCAGTCTGTCTTTGTGAATCTCCCATCAAGAACATCGTCATATATAGAGATCTTTCTGGTCTTTCCTTTGATTTCAGCTACGAGAGTGTCTTCAGATCCAAACAGCCACAGTATCTCATTACCAGTCTGTATTTCAGTATTAGTCTTTTTAGGATGACAGAATCATTCTCCTTCGCTGACAGTGACTTCACTGCATGTCACAGAAAGAGGAGAAAAAAGAAAAATGAGGAGCAATGATAAGTCAGTAAAGCTTCATTAAACATGTACATGAGAGCAAGCATTGGTAAGAATGAACTACACATGCACCTTAAATATGTCATATTAATTAATGTAATACAGTTATTAATAATGTATGTCACAGTATTTTTTCTTTTTATGACTACACCTACATATGTGTCAGGGTTGCTACTGTGAGGAATGAAGGAGCGCGGAGATGTAGGAGAATTACACTAAACAGTTTTTAATAATCCACAGAAAGGGGTAATACAGGCAGGACACACACGTAGCACTTCCATGAAGATGTATAACACTGGACCAGGAAACATGGGGCAGACAACACTTTAAATACATAGCTTAACGAGGGGTAATTGACGAGCACAGGCGAATCAAATGAAGCAATAAGACAAGGGAGAAAACTAAGTCATGGAGCACATGGGGAGAAAAACACACACAGACAGGTCCATAATCCTGACATAGTCCATAGTGGCTTATTTTACTGATAGGAGCACACACACATACACACACACACACACAAATTTACTTTCAAAAATGGTTAGCTTTCAATTATATTAGTTGTAGTAGTAGTAGTAGTAGTACTAAGAACTGCTAAGTATTAAGAAGTACATTCCACTGTTCAATAATAAATATATTTCTGTTATCATTTCTTTAAGTTACACAGAACTGTTATTTTTGGGTTGTTGTGAAGACGTTTGAGTTTCAGTGTGTATATGATACTACACTCTCAGAAAAAAAGGTACAATTTTGTACCAAAGAAGGTACAAACCCTTGTCACTGGGGCAGTACCTTTTAAGGGTACAGAATTGTACCTTAATATAAAGGAACAAATTTGTACCATTCCAATTTGTACCTTAAAGGACAAGATTTGTACCTTTGATGAAAGTACGATTTTGTACCAAGTTTTAAAAATGAAAAGGTACATTTTGGTTCCCCATGGTACAAATCATGTCCTTTAAGGTACAAATTGGAATGGTACAAATTTGTTCCTTTATATTAAGGTACAATTCTGTACCCTTAAAAGGTACTGCCCCAGTGACAAGGGTTTGTACCTTAACTGTGGCAAATATGTTCCTTCAAGAGCTATTAAAGGCCATTTTCCTACTGAATAACATGCACATTCAACAACTGAAACCAAAATATTTTTTAATACCAGTAACTGCAAATACATATCAAATACACACAAGTGGTTGAACAGTAAAATATTTCTTTGTGTAAATGCATCTTTCCAGATTACAATAAAGACTTAAAAAAAATAACAACAGAGTATCACTTAAAAAAAAAAAGCTGCAAAACATGTCACAATACAATTAAATTAAATGTTACAGTACATAAAATATAATT
>NW_015661354.1:0-1129 GCF_001515625.1 Sinocyclocheilus rhinocerous | reverse complement strand
CAGACTGTTCAGGGCAGATAGACAGTTCAGGGCAGACAAACAGTTCGGGCACGACCTCTGTGGTCGTGATGGTGCAGATAAGACAGGATAGACAGATCTCAGACGATGGTGTAATATTGGGTAATTCTGAATAAAAGTAAATTCAATCCAGATATTCCTCTGAGTCCAGCTCTTGCTCACCCTCAGCGGTGGTACAGTGGGTGGGGCATTCCTCCTTGCCCTCGTACTCCACTGCCGTATCTGCCTTCGCATGCGTAGTTGCCGGCTCTCGCACCTGGTCGGACGCTTGATAAGGCCCTGGCTCCGGGGCGATCCTCAGCTCAGTTGCTCCTGATTGGCTGGGCTCTGGGTTCTGGAGTGGGGCCGGCGAGGCCGATGGTGAATGGCGAGTCATTGCTCACCAGCACCCACTCCTCAAAGGCGGCGAAATCCTCTTGAGGTCCACATCCGGACAACCACACTCTGCAAGCGGTGTTCAGGCTCGTCTGATAGAATGTGCAGAGGCAGTTGTCAGGGTAGCTGATATCGTTGACTCAACAAAGATCACCGTGTGGACCTCAAGAGGTAGATCCCCCTGCTGCAACAGGAGAAGGAGATACTCAGGATGATCCATACAAAAAACACTTTCAAAAACAGAAAAGAAACGGGGATACAAATGCCGCGTGTAACACTTTTGTGTGTCCGGTTGTTCTGTCACGTGTTGGTGCTGTAAGGAGCACAAGATGATGGAGAATTCCAAATAACAGTCCTTTAATAAATCCACAGAAGAAATACTGGAGAAACTCAGGAAAAATGCAGCACAACCAACATCTAACATCATACAATAACCGGCAAAGGACTGAACAGAACAGGGAGAACTTTTACAGAAACTAAACGAGGGAACTAATGAGATGATTAATGAACACAGGTTAACAGAATAAACTAATCAAGGGAACTAAGGAAAACTAGGTCACAGGAACATGTGGGATAAATGAAAACAAACTCAAAGTCCAAGAACAAAACATAACCGTGACAGTGACTTAAGCAAGCATTTAGCTAAACAGTAACACTTAACAAAAACAGTGAACTATGATGAACTAATGACGAGTTAAGGCATGTGCTAATCAAGAACTAAGCTTAACTACAACAT
>NW_015661353.1:0-227 GCF_001515625.1 Sinocyclocheilus rhinocerous | reverse complement strand
ACAGAACCGGCTTTACTGACGAGATGCGCATGAAAATCGCATTCGATTATTTGCACAGCCCTAGAGGAGAGGTATCCAAAGAACATCAACTGGGCACAGGGTTTCCTCGGGGATCAGTTCTTGGACCCCTCCTCTTCTCCATATACACTACATCACTGGGACCCATTATACAAGCACATGGATTCTCCTACCATTGCTATGCTGATGACACACAGCTCTATCATTAA
>NW_015661352.1:4543-5069 GCF_001515625.1 Sinocyclocheilus rhinocerous | reverse complement strand
CGTGAACAATACTGTCATGGAGAAACATCAGTATAAATGTGTTCACAAAATATGTGATTTTTCTTCATCTTTACTGTTGTTTTTTACTATGACATCATAGACAGCGGGAGATCTATTAAGCTGCATTCACGCACGGTTCTCTTTTGAAATAAAAGAAGTAATGTGGTTTGTCCTGTCCATTTAATCCCTTAATGTAAACACAGCCAGTTATGTCTTAATTAACAGCGCGCGTCAGCATTTGAAATTTAAAGCAGCCTTGTGTTAGTGAGGTTCATATTTTAAAGGGGTCATGTGATGTTGCTAAAAAGAACAGTATTTTGTGTATTTGGTGTAATGAAATGTGTTTATGCGGTTTAAGGTTAAAAAAACACATTATTTTCCACATACTGTACATTATTGTTTCTCCTCTATGCCCCACCTTTCTGAAACGCGTCGATTTTTACAAAGCTCATCGTTCTGAAAAGCGAGGTGTGCTGTGATTGGGCCAGCTATCCAATGCGTTGTGATTGGCCGAATACCTCAAGAG
>NW_015661352.1:0-4375 GCF_001515625.1 Sinocyclocheilus rhinocerous | reverse complement strand
TACTCTACCAGGATCAGGAAACAGTCCTCCATAAAATGTGCTGCACACATCTGAATATTTGGGTTGAACTGTTCTGGAAAAGTGTGGTAAATGCAACTTAACCACTGATTTCTAGTCGTGTCCTCTTTTGGGAGATCAAACAAAGTAGTTTCGCTTTCACAACGAAACACACAGTGCCTTCACGACACGGCGGCGGCGGCGGCGGCAACAATACTACAGTGAGAATAAAAGTTACACCTTCTTTCTTTGTGTGAACATTTGGGCGGCGTTATGCAAATCTTCCCACACAGTGACGTAGACATGTGAGGGCGTGTTAGAACAAGCCGTTTTAGGTAGGCATCATATGACCCCTTTAAATCGCATCATATGACCCCTTTAAATATATAAGTTCACTGCATTCCAAACCACACAAATGATGACTTCGTAGAGCATGTGTAATGAAAATACAGACGGGCGAGACCGCACACTTCAAGTGTAGGCTAACATCAAACAAAGCGCGCGTCTCTCACAGCGCATCCGGTGCAATGAAGCCCGTGAATGTCCTTGTAATTCGCTTCAACCTTTCCAAACTTTATGAAAGTATATTTTACTGAAGGTTCGAGTGGTGTATGTGTGTAAGGAATTGGAAGCAAGCAGAATATGGGTGTTTCTAAAGCAAACTCAGCGTCATCGCGCATCTGGTTAAAAACTAAGCTCAGAATCGATCCAGAAACGCGTTGCATCGATGGATCGATTTTTTTCTCCCACCCCTACTGGATATAATGGTAATTTCATGTCATTTTCATCGTTTTCCACCAGGAGTCAATTTTCCCCCTGTCTTCTTCATGAATGAAAGTGAACATTTGAAGTGAATTTTGGCAGTTAAAAAAGTTTAAAAAAATTTTTTTTAGTTTGCTTTAGAAACACCCATATTCTGCTTGCTTCCAATTCCTCACACACATACACCACTCGAACCTTCCGTAAAATAATCTTTCATCTTTTCAAAAAAAAAATTTTTTTTTAATAAAAAAAATACAAAAAAGAGTTACAAATATAATAAAGGCTTTAAATTATTATAAGTGTTTAAAAAATGTAGGGTTTTATTTTGGGGGTTTCTCGTCTTTGTCACCCATGATTAGTTTGCATCCCTGGGTATTGTGTCTTGCTGCCAGAGTGGAGCCCACGAATCAATATAAATAAATATCATTACATTTACTTTTACATTGACATTATTTATTTAGCTCTTCTACATTAAATTAGTTGAGTTAACATAATTAGTTGTCAACTAATAAAACTAGTAAAGCTGATAAAAACATGCCTCAGGTCAACAATGAACCAAGAGAGGCTGTCAGCACTGGCACTAATTTACAAACGAAGGTCTTTGGATATGGAGAACATAGTGACAGCATTTGCTATAGCTAAGGCTCGTAAGCTTTAAGGTGACAATCCGTTACTGTAAATATGAAGATTGTATTGTATCTTCAAGATTGTATTGTACAGTATTGTTCTTCTTCTGCCATAAAGATGAAGATTGATATTTTGTTAAAGAAACAAGCACTTTGTTTTAAAAATAAACAATTTATGTTCTATTATATGCGTTTTAACTACTTTTTTGTATGTTGTATAAATGTATATCTAGGTAACGAAGATATATTAACGAAATAATATTTTAGAAGGGCGTCATCTATTAATTTTGCCTGGGGCCCCCACTTCATCTTGGTTCACCTCTGGTTGTATGATATGTCTGAGGGAAATGTAAGTGAAGGGAATGTGGTCTTTCACCTTGTTTAAGCCATAAAACACTTAATGTTAAAAGCTGTGTTACTATAATGAATTTTAGCTAATTTTGGCATGTTGTATGATATTTTTGTGTTTCCATGCCGTGAAAAGATATGAAGAGATCGTGCGGTCTTTCTCTCTTTTGTAAGCCATTGATGCTTAACACGACGTTAACCGAAATCTATGAAAAGTGTAACTTAATGTAAACCACAGTAATGCGCTCATTTGAAGTTAACATGGGTGTGTTGAATTGGTTTTTGCGTGTGTACACTTTTGCAATTGTACCGTGAAGTAAAAAGACAACATTAAACGTGACTAACAACAAGCCAGGGTTTCAAACGGGGCTGATTAACGTTACACGGCGTTTCTGGACTCGTGAATGGCGCTTCAGAAGAGGAATTCATCGTTCCGAACAAAAATGAACGACTGAATGGTTTCACAAGGCTGTTCAAAGCGTCTCAGGCAGTTCCCTAGGTAGTGAATCACTAGATCCCTGCACTGGGAAAGACCATGGCTCAGTAAGCACTGGGACAATTGATCGATCAATTTGTAAAACGTCACCACTGGTATTTATAAACAACAGGTAGGACCGTTATATTTGTGATATTATTTTTATGCTATTTAAGGTAACTTAGCCCTATAATATGAAATGTACATGTTCTATAACAAATCCAGTCAGCATCAATGCTGCCTTTTGTGCAATGGATTGTGGAATGGATTTGTGTAAAAAAAAAATGGTTGCAACTTCTGTTTCATCACAAATTTAATGAACTGATATTGAACTGATATTGACTTAAAAGGCATCATAAAATTTTTTTTAACTTAAAATGTACTTTTCTTTCTCCATCAGGGTGTGGCTAAAGATTTCATTGGTGCTTTGTCATCATTGCAAGATTTCAGATGCAACCCAGTGAGTTCTCCCAAAGAACCAAACATTGAACCAAACACTGCTCAAAAAACCTACATTAAACACTTCACTTACTGATAGCTACAGACCTGTCTCTCTCCTTCCATTCATAGCGAAAACCCTCGAAAGAGTTGTTTTCAACCAGATATCATTGTTTCTTTCACAGAACAACAAACTGGATGCTAACCAGTCAGGTTTCAGGAGTGGCCATTCAACTGAGACTGCACTACTGTCAGTCACGGAAGCCTTGCGGATTGCAAAAGCTGATTCCAAATCATCAGTCCTTATTCTGCTGGATCTATCTGCTGCTTTTGACACTGTCAATCATCAGATCCTCCTGTCTGCCCTCTCTTCACTGGGCATCACAGGGATTCCTCTTCGCTGGTTTGAATCCTATCTCACTGGTAGGTCTTTCAGGGTGGCTTGGGGAGGGGAGGTATCCAAAGCACATCAACTTGTCACTGGGGTTCCACAGGGATCAGTTCTTGGACCCCTCCTCTTCTCCATATACACAACATCACTGGGTCCCATCATACAGGCACATGGCTTCTCCTACCATTGCTATGCTGATGACACACAGCTCTATCTTTCATTTCAACCAGATGATCCAACGGTAGCTGCACGGATCTCAGGCTGCCTGGCGGACATCTCGGCATGGATGAAAGAATATGTACTTATTTGAACAATGTCTAAAAACTTGGTATTACAAGCACTTCCTGTATCTGTTTGCCTCTTTTAAGAAGAATCGCTTTATGTATCCCCCAATTGTAAGTCGCTTTGGATAAAAGCGTCTGCTAAATGTCTAAATGTAAATGTAAATGTAAATTGACACATGACCAGACCGCTCCACTGCAACTACATACTGTGTGTACTTTCAAGCATAGGAGTTTATTGTTTTCATTCCAGGTAATTTGTGTAAATGTTTAGAGTTTTTGCTACAATTATAATGTGCTTTATTGTTCTCAGTGGCATCTACGCTAATATTAGTCTGTTTCATTCTTATTCCGAGGTCACCATAGCCACCAGATCCAGTCTGTATCCAGATCAGATGGTGGATCGCACCTAGAGACAACCTCGACAGCTCTGAATGTCAGCAGAGACCACGTCAGCTAGATGAGCTCCAGAGACAGATCCCCTCTGAAGACGTCATTGGCCATCGGGACAAGACCACGAGAACCAGACAAGTCCTCTGCTCAATCTGACCTGTGTTGCAGCCTAGAATTAAACCACGCCATGCTGGTTTCATCTGGCCAGAGGAGGAATGCTCCTCCCCCCCTGACTGTGCCTGGTTTCTCCCAAGGTTTTCTACTCAATTTCTGTCACCGATGGAGTTTTGGGTCCTTGCCGCAGTTGCTTATTTGGGGACGCTTGGCTGATTGCACGGTCATTGCCACTGTCGCCTTTGGCTTGCTTATTTGGGGACAATTGGCTGATTGCACAGACTTTATTGGAAGAGAGCCAAACTGGATGATGTCAACACTGAATCACCAATGAACTGACTTTAGCTGGAAAAATGACTTGTTATTGTCCTCTTGCATTATTGACAAACTATTTTTCTGTTTGACTCTGTAAATCTGCTTTGATACAATAAAGAGCAATATAAATAAAGGTGACTTGACTTGATTTTATATACTGTAACACCTTTTTTGTGCCTCATTTTACAGATGTAATTGTGAACAGTAGTAATATTTGTAAATGTTTGTTTGCTAA
>NW_015661351.1:1033-1705 GCF_001515625.1 Sinocyclocheilus rhinocerous | reverse complement strand
AGTTGGGTTGTTTTGATTAAGTAATAATAACTTAAATACAGGTAACTTAAACAAAATTAAAGTTCATTGAAAATATGTTTTTTTTTTGCATATTAAAAGTTTGTTTTATAGCAAAAGCAGATAACTCCAACAGTCGTTTTTTGGCAAAAGCAGATAACTCCACATTTCATGTTTTAGAGTTTAAAAAAACACTCGTTTAATCTTTGTAATCTCCTCAGATGACAGTGTAGATGCCTGACAAACGTTGTTGTTGTTGTGATCATAAACTGTATGGACGTGATTACACGCAATACAGAGCTTTTCCCTCACCATTGTAACGCGCTGCTTTTGCAAGCTTCGTGAAAACTTTTCAGCTTTTATTTTTCTTTTTCGCCCTGAAGAAGATCTCACAGGTTCATCAAGTTCGTCGAAATTATCCATCCTCGATCACTTTTAGTCAGCTTTGACGAAACTCTTCTCAGCTAGCACGTCTTTTCAAAGTGAAAGTAGCCTTGTTGCCTGACCTGTATACAGCGCGCTGATTCGCTAAAATGGACTTATCGGCTTCTGTTCAAAAACAACAAGGACGCTTGTCGGCTTCTGCAGTAAAACGTGAACTCACGATGCCTTGAAAGTGGACAAAACCGGCTTTTTTGAATTTTTTTTAAAGTGGCGTTTATCGGTTTTTGCAAA
>NW_015661351.1:332-477 GCF_001515625.1 Sinocyclocheilus rhinocerous | reverse complement strand
AACAGGTAAAGCTGTCAGCTGTGTGGATATTGGCAATATCGTTAACAATTCTCGATTACTAATATTACTAATATGGCTTCTTCTTAACAAGATCTTAGTCTATGCTGTGTTCTGTTAATGCGTGTTATCTGAAGTTTGAAGTGCA
>NW_015661351.1:0-190 GCF_001515625.1 Sinocyclocheilus rhinocerous | reverse complement strand
GCTACATAATAAACATGAATTAACATCAAAAGGTAGGCTATTTTATAAGAGAGCCTACAGTACAACTTACTGAAATGTCTCATGTAAAAGCTCATTCAGTGTTTCAAACTGCGGAAAACGTGGAAAGCTTGTAAACATTGCAACGTTATACATTTACCTCAGAATAACCATTCGGTGTCCATAAGCTCAT
>NW_015661350.1:0-889 GCF_001515625.1 Sinocyclocheilus rhinocerous | reverse complement strand
AGATGCTTAAAACCTTTCAGGAACCAGCCAATCAACAAGAAAAAATAAATAAGTCAGTGCTCAAAAAAAAGTGTCTGTGATATGAACTGACTGATTTGGAGCCAAATTACAGGAGGATTAAAATGACTTTAGAAAGATAGGAAGGTCTACAAGTAAAATCAGTTTTAGCTATCCTTGTTGCATTATATGCCAGTGGTGGCAATGAAAAAATTGGAAACATGTGTTTAGTGTTTTTCCCCCCCAAAGTTTGTGTACCTGTAACACAAAAAGTATTTAAGGGGCCGTTTACACGACAACGTTTTGAGCCAAAAACGGGAAACTTTTTATGCGTTTTGACTGTTCGTTCACATGACAACAGCGTTTTGGGGACTGAAAACGCTTTGGAAAACAAACGGGTTTCAAAGTGGAAGTTTTTGAAAACGGCACCGTTGTCGTTTCCGTGTAAACACCCAAAACGGAAATCTTTGAAAAACGGTGACGTAATGGGCATGCGTAGCACGTGTTAGGTATGTAGACATGCGCAGTACGTGTCGATTTTAAAGGCAAGCGCGAACAAACATACACAACAATGGCGGAGTATATGGTACTTTTGTTGCTGCTCAAGACTTTGCTAACGCTTCTTCAGCAAAGTGTGGATTTACTTCACCAATATTACAACCAACAGCGGAGACACATCATATACATCATATAATCTTCACTTCCCTACAGGTAGTGTTTACTGATCATGTATCTGTATATACTTCTGAATTATTAGCTATATGTCTTGCACTGCAGTGGGTTGAAGAGGTCCAGCCTAATACAGTTGTGGTTTGTACAGATTCAATGGCGGCTCTGGCAAGTTTATGGAGTGGAAAATCAGAAGCACGACAGGACATATTATATGAAATTC
>NW_015661349.1:0-475 GCF_001515625.1 Sinocyclocheilus rhinocerous | reverse complement strand
CTGAATCCTGGTGCAAGGCTTAGGTAATTTGGGACAATTGGGTTACACACTTGAGATGACGCAGGTGTGCATTGTTTAGGATCGTCTAGGATTGTGTCATTGTGATTGCTCTAATTGTCAGAGGTTCGACGAGGCGGTATAGGTGTAATCGCAATCAAGTTTGGTGAGTTCTCAGGTTTGGGTTCAGGTTCTTGGTCAGTTTTATCACGTCGGAACATGCGCGGGACGCCGGACGTGCATTTGTTGAAAGACTCTTGAACGGCGTTCACTCGCTTGTGGAGGAGGAAGGGAAGTGTCAGAGTCACAACATATCCTACCATAGTAGAAACGCAAAGCGCTGTGTCAGCGGCAGACCAAGACCGAATGATTGGCGCGCCAGCGGGCGGAAGGCGCGCAATAGCTTCTAAGGCTGTATCAACAGGAGTCAGAGCAATAAGTTGCGTTCCTTCCTCCTTGATCCTTTCTTCCAATTCTG
>NW_015661348.1:142202-144019 GCF_001515625.1 Sinocyclocheilus rhinocerous | reverse complement strand
TTGTCACAAAAACGCGCAC
Organism: Sinocyclocheilus rhinocerous; assembly: GCF_001515625.1. Taxonomy (NCBI): domain Eukaryota; kingdom Metazoa; phylum Chordata; class Actinopteri; order Cypriniformes; family Cyprinidae; genus Sinocyclocheilus; species Sinocyclocheilus rhinocerous. The sequence continues at coordinate 144,000 of NW_015661348.1, read as the reverse complement.
ACACTCTCACACACACACACACACACTCACACACTCACACATTTTAGTTGTATTTTCTTGCCTCTGAAATATATTTTGAAATACATCTTGGTGTATGAAACTAAATATATTTTATATGTCACGAACAGCTTCACTGTTTACAAGATATATTTAGCATATATTTAAAATATATTTCAGCCAAAAATATATATGTTTTTGCCATACGGAAGTGTACTTTTGCTTTAAAAATATGAATATGATGTTAAACCTGCATACTTCAGCAAGTTTTTACATAGATTGGATAAGATCATCAGCTCTTTCTGAACGAACAGAGACGGATTGGAGTCAGATGACTGAGGACAGAGTCAGGAGGAAAGAAAGCTGCTCGTGCCGTATGAAGATGAAATGGAGAGCAAGTCAAACACATAAATCAGTGTTCGCTGCAGGACCAGCAGCTGCTTCTGGTTACAGAAAGAGCGGATTCTCCAGCCAATAAACGCTGTGATCCTGCCGAAATCCAGCAGAAGTGCAGCAATCAGCATTCCACTCTGCTTAAGAGCCTATGAAAGACCAGCAAACACTGAGCCTGGATTAGACTGAAACCAGCAGTTTGAGCAGGTCCTGTTTGCTATAGCTGAATTAGATTAAATATGCAGTATCGATTTATATTCGAACTTAACGAGCATCTTAACAAGCATCTTAGGGCTTCTGGGATTGTGTTGTGATCCAGGATCCCGGACATGCCCAGAGCAGTGCTGTTTTACTATCGTTTCTCTTGATATTTTCATTATGTTTTTATTTTTATCTGTTTTCACATTTTTAACAGAGAAACTGAGACCTCGAAGACCAGAAAGATAAATCCAACTGTTGCATTTTACAGTCAGATCCAACTTAAGAAAAAAATCTTATGCATGTTATTTATATGCTGTTTAGTACAACTACCCGTGTACTAAGTATGAGTGAGTTTTTGTGCTGGTTAAGACCCGGTTGCGTCTGATTATTTCATTAGTGGCATAGTGGTTTTAGTGGTTTTCTGCCAAGTGCTTTCTGTGCTCAAAAAGTGTATAACAGGTAATAAATGGATCATAACTATTCTGTAAATAGAATGTAGTACCATAGAATCCCCTAAAATGCAAAATATTAAATAAAAAAACATTATCAAACTAAAAAATAGTACATTAATTTCATTGGGTCATTTCTGACCGCCACACGAACAACACCAGAGGGTTAAATGCAGACTGAGAGTTTCAGCTTCTCAGAAACGTCTGCGAGATCTCAATATGAGCTCAGATATTTCTCATCAGTTTTCACATTCGTTTTATAGCTCTAGACTCATATTGAATGACGACTAGTGACTCGTTTGTCTATGTGTTTATTTCTCCACAGGAGTTTTAGGAGAAACATCTGAGACAAAGTTACATAATGAAATATAACTGAGAACTCAATTGAGGTATGAAAGAGCATTAATATGTTAATCTGGGACTGTTTGCTTCTGAGTAAGTTTGTTTGTGTGTGTCGATAAGCGAGCGGTGAGTGTGAAATGTCTTGAACACACTCTGTGCTCAGAGTAAAGTGTGTTTTGTGAGTTGTATTGTTTGCTTGTTTGATCTGTAAGGACGGCAGCATAGTGAGAGAAACAGCAGCTCATTCTCTGACTCTAGTCTGGGTTTCTGACCGTCAACATAAAGTCTCGTACACTTTGCTGCTTATTCTGGTCAAGAACCACTCACTTTGAACAGTAAACGTGTTTTTACAAAACGTGATTTAGAAGTGGATATATCTGAAGTATTTGATAGCAGTGTTGTTGTTTGCCTTCCCA
>NW_015661348.1:123348-138958 GCF_001515625.1 Sinocyclocheilus rhinocerous | reverse complement strand
GACCCGGTTGCGTCTGATTATTTCATTAGTGGCATAGTGGTTTTAGTGGTTTTCTGCCAAGTGCTTTCTGTGCTCAAAAAGTGTATAACAGGTAATAAATGGATCATAACTATTCTGTAAATAGAATGTAGTACCATAGAATCCCCTAAAATGCAAAATATTAAATAAAAAAACATTATCAAACTAAAAAATAGTACATTAATTTCATTGGGTCATTTCTGACCGCCACACGAACAACACCAGAGGGTTAAATGCAGACTGAGAGTTTCAGCTTCTCAGAAACGTCTGCGAGATCTCAATATGAGCTCAGATATTTCTCATCAGTTTTCACATTCGTTTTATAGCTCTAGACTCATATTGAATGACGACTAGTGACTCGTTTGTCTATGTGTTTATTTCTCCACAGGAGTTTTAGGAGAAACATCTGAGACAAAGTTACATAATGAAATATAACTGAGAACTCAATTGAGGTATGAAAGAGCATTAATATGTTAATCTGGGACTGTTTGCTTCTGAGTAAGTTTGTTTGTGTGTCGATAAGCGAGCGGTGAGTGTGAAATGTCTTGAACGCACTCTGTGCTCAGAGTAAAGTGTGTTTTGTGAGTTGTATTGTTTGCTTGTTTGATCTGTAAGGACGGCAGCATAGTGAGAGAAACAGCAGCTCATTCTCTGACTCTAGTCTGGGTTTCTGACCGTCAACATAAAGTCTCGTACACTTTGCTGCTTATTCTGGTCAAGAACCACTCACTTTGAACAGTAAACGTGTTTTTACAAAACGTGATTTAGAAGTGGATATATCTGAAGTATTTGATAGCAGTGTTGTTGTTTGCCTTCCCAGCTTATGTATTTCCTTCATTTTGATTTTCTTTATTCTATAGCTTCATTACGACTATTAGTGTTAAACCTTTGACCTGTAATGGCAGAAATTAAGATTTTAATTTTGGAAACTTAAGTATTTTTACATGTTACTTTGGTAAAAATACTGTTATAGTTTTTGTTAATATTTTGAGTTTTGCTAATATTGTCTGTTTTCATTTTAATTTTAGTTAAAGTTATAGTCAGATTGTACTATAGTAATTATGTTTTTTATTACTGTGTGTGTGTAGTTTTTATTAAGTTTTAGTTAATTTAGTATTTAACCTAAAGAAAAAGAAATGAGAAATGTTGCCTTGGCAACTAGCTAAAATAAGTTAAGCAGTTTTTCGGGCATTCTTATTGGTCGCTAGGGCGTTGCTATGTGGTTCCTAGAGTGTTCTGGGAGTTTGTTAGAGAGTTTTTGCCAGGAAGTTGTTGCTAGGATGTTGCTAAGGAGTTTCTAGGGTATTAATTGGTTGCTAGGGCATTGCATTGCAGTTCTTAGAATGTTACACTGTTATTTTAGGATCATTGATATATTAATATAGTTTTTTTTATTTATTATCATATATAGTCTATATATAGTTATATATATATATATATATATATATATATAACAGTCTCAGTATATGAGGAACTCTTTTCACATTTAGGCTTTAAAATGTCAAGATTCAGTGTTCTTCGAAAGGCACGGCATGTTCGGAATGACGCTTTGTGATGTAAAACGTGTTTGTGATCAGTTCAGAGAAAATGTTGTACCTTTAACACTGAGGGGATTTGTTTCTGAAAAGCGTGTAGATCATTTTGTTTTTTGAGTGTCATTCTGAAGATGTGTGTGTCTCTGTTTGTCACAGTAAATGCGCGGCGCCCCAGGGGTGACTGGGTAATTACTGTAGTCATGAAGGGCAAATGTAATGTTTGCTGTACCCCGGGGTTACCACGGTACACCACACTCACACGAGCGAATGAAATGAAAATGACTCTTTAGTGACACGTTTATGCACAACATTCATCAGAGATCTACAGCCTTCATTTCACCTGTGAAAACCACTAAGATGTGGAATAGTTCATGGTGTTTGCTAAAGAAAGTATCACAAACTGCTGAACTCGTCCTGCTCCAGATATAAGAGATTCCTCAAATCATGTGTCTTCTCATCTAAAAAAGCCTCAGGTTACAATTTACATTCATTAATATTGAATTAGAAACACCACATCACTGGACTGCTTTAAGAAATTACTTAGAATTATTATTTTTTTTTTTTATAAGTAAACTTTTGCATTTTTATCGTTTATTTATCCTGTGTTTGTAATGTTTTTGTGTTTGATGTTTTATTGAGTTTTTTTGTTTGTTTGTTAATATTCACTGTTTTGGTTTTAAATATTAAAATATTTTTATATTATTATTATTATTATTAATCCCTCACAAAATAAACTACCAGAAAAGTACCATAGTAACATCATGATTCTATTGGATATTTTTTGTATCACTGTATTATCATGTTTTGTTTTGTTTTTTTGTGTTGTGTGTGTGTGTGTGTGTGTGTGTGTGTACCATGGTATTTCTGAAATATGCTGGAGTACCATGTAAAGACATGAATATGGTGATTATTCATAGTACCATCACAGTAATCTCACTTGAGGTAAAGCATGAGTCAAACTGTCTGATTGAGCTGTTAAACGTCTCTGATTTCTGCTGCCCTCAGAGCGTGACCTTTGACCCCGCCGGTCCCAGGGTTCACGTGGCTTTGAACTCTGACGTTTACAGGGCACAAAGCACAGGCGACGGGGTGGGGGGTAGGGGGTTAAGAGTTCAAGTGCTCTAGAAAGCACACTCCAAGTGGCTGTTGAACATCTGAGGTACTTCACATGATGGTCATGAATTTCACTATAGTAACATGGTAAAGTTATGGTAATACCATGGTAGTTTTTTGCTCTATTATTGTTAAACTATTAGACTGTGGAAGCTTTAATTAGCGTGAGCTCAGACGGTAATCATCTTTCACATGAAGAATCGGTATGTTTGCTTTGTCCTGTCAGGACAGTATTTGAGCAAATAAAACTACATTCTTATAATTTGATAGAAAATATGCCTGTGCAGAACTCACCACTGCAGTATATTATGGATGGTTGCCAAGCCGTTGCTATGCAGTCACTAGGGTGTTCTGGGTGGTTGCTAGGGTGTTGCTACCGTATGTGGTTGCTATTGTATTGTTAAGTGGTTTCTAGAGTGTTCCGGGAGGTTGCTAGGGTGTTCTGAGTTGTTGCACTAGCAGTTTCTAGGGTGCTTTGTTTGGTTGCTAGGGTGTTGGTATGTTGTTCTTTGCATGTTTTGAGAGGTTGCTAGGGTAATCTGAGTTGTTGCAGTGCAGTTCCTAGAGCGTTCTGGGAGTTTGTTACAGTGTTCTTTGTTGTTGTTAGTATATTGCTAAGCAGTTTCTATGGTGTTCTGGGTGGTTGCTAAGGAGTTGCTATGCAGTTCCTAGAGTGTTCTGGAAGTTTGCTTGGGTTTTCTGAGTTGTTGCCCAGATGTTTCTAAGGAGTTTCTAGGGTGTTTACGGTGGTTGATTGGGTGCTCTGAATGGTTGCTAGGGTGTTGCTATGCAGTTCTTAGAGTGTTCTGGTAGTTTGCTTGGGTTTTCTGAATTGTTGCCAGGATATGTTCAAGGCGTTTCTAGGGTGTTCTGGGTGGTTGCTAGGGAGTTCCAAGTTGTATCCAGGATGTTGCTAAGACGTTTCTAGGGTGTTACTATGCAGTTCTTAGAGTGTTCTGGTAGTTTGTTGGGTTTTCTGAGTTGTTGCCCAGATGTTTCTAATGAGTTTATATGGTGTTCTGATTGGTTTCTAAGGTATTTGCTATGCAGTTCATAGAATGTTATATTATGTAGTTGGTAGGTGTTCTAGGTAGATGTTTAGACAGTTTTAGGACATTTGTAGCACCTTTTTTTCTCATTGGCACATCTCAAACCTTCTACACCGAGCTCCTGCTTTTGCTCTTTTGTTAGTGAGGAACAGGCATAAAATGAGGAACAGGCATTTTTCCATCTCGAGATGTAGGTCAGATGGCATGGAGGAGGGAGTAGCTGTCAGTTAAAACCCTGTATCCAAGGAGAACCAAACTCCAAGATGACTTCCTGACTCTTCAGCTGATGTCATGCATTTTCATGAGTGTTAGTCACTGATGATCTGTGAGAAATCATCACGTAAACTAGACAAATATGGGCTGACAGGAAAGATCCAATCTGATTGTGTTTATAAAACAGATGTGAGTTTGATGTTGCAGCAGTCGGTACATGTTTGTTCTCTGAATGCGGCTCTTGTTGAGCGTCTGTGAGTAATGTGCTCACAGATGGAGGTGCCTCCTTCCATAACAAAGTGCTGGTACCTGCATTCTCCCTCTGACAGGACAGATAATATATCCGCTGCACGCAGAGCTGTGAATGAAATCAAGATCTGCCCATAGAAACTGTAGATTTCAGACTTTCCGTCCGTTGTGGATTCCGTCATTGCTTATTTTGTCATTCTGAACCTTTTTTTTTTTTTTTGTGAAACATTCAACACATTTTGAAGCATCTTCATGCACCTCTTTTCCATACAGTAGATGATTTCTGTCAAACTTCAAAAAGGATTAAAAAAAAAATGAAAAGTTCGATTTTGATTGTGCTTTTTGGAGCTTGATGTAATGAACTATGAACTGCCTTAGTGTTATTAATATACTATTTTAGTATATATTCAAATTAGCTTTTATTTTAATATTTTCTTTTTTTTTTTTTTTGAGTTAGGGTGTTCTGAGTTGTTGCTAGGATGTTGCTAGGAAGTTTCCAGGGTGTTCTGGGTGGTTGCTAGGGTGCTGCTATGCAGTGTTCTGGGAGATTGTTATGGTGTTTTGAGATTTGTTTCCATGTTGCAAAGGAGTTTCTATGGAGTTCGTATTGGTTGCTAGGGTGTTACTATGTATTTCCTAGAGTATTGTGCGAGTTTGTTTGGGTGTTCTGAGTTGTCACCAGGATGTTGCTAAGGAGTTTCCAGGGTGTTCTGATTGGTTGCTAGGGCATTGATATGCAGTTCTTAGAGTATTCGGGGCCATTGCTATTGTGTTTTCCATGATGTTGCTAAGCAGTTTCTATGGTGTTCCTATTGGTTGCTAGGGTGTTGCTATGTATTTCCTACAGTGTACTGGGAGTTTGTTAGGATGTTCTGAGTGGTTGCCAGGATGTTGCTAAGCAGTTTCAAGGGTGTTCTGATTGGTTGCCAGGGTTTGCTGTGTGGTTCCTATAGTGTTTTGGGCGTTCACTAGGTTTTTCTGAGTTGTTGCCAGGATGTTGCCAATGAGTTTTTAGGGTGTTCTGATTGAGGGTTTGATTGGTTGCTAGGGCATTGCTATGCAGTTCCTTAAGTAGTGAGGTTGTTGCTACAGTTGTGGGAGTTTGCTAGGGTGTTCTTGTTGCCAGGATGTTGCTATATGTTGCTAAAGAGTTTCTAGGGTGTCCGGGGAGGTTGCTAGGGTGTTGTGATTAGTTTGCTAGGCATTGGTATGTGATTCCCAGAGTTTTGGCCAAGATGTTGCAAATCAGTTTCCAGGATTTTCTGATTGGTTGCTAGGGTGTTACTATGCAGTTCCTAGAGTGTTCTGGGAGTTTGTTAGTGTTTTCTGAGGTGTTACCAGGCTGTTGCTAAGCAGTTTCTAAAGTGTTCTGGCAGGTTGCTAGGGCGTTGCTATGCATTTCATAGAGTGTTCAGGGGGGTTGCTAGTTTTAGCAATTTCAGTACATCAACTTAAACTTCTTTATTTTAGCTAGTCTCCAAGATAAGAGTTCTAAAAACAAACACTTTATGTTTTATGTTTATGTTTTTAAGTTTAGAAAGTTGCGTCCACACCCTGTGGCAATATGGAACATGTATTTAATTTTTAATATTTTTTTTTTTTTTTTTTTTGAGTTAGGGTGTTCTGAGTTGTTGCTAGGATGTTGCTAGGAAGTTTCCAGGGTGTTCTGGGTGGTTGCTAGGGTGCTGCTATGCAGTGTTCTGGGAGATTGTTATGGTGTTTTGAGATTTGTTTCCATGTTGCAAAGGAGTTTCTATGGAGTTCGTATTGGTTGCTAGGGTGTTACTATGTATTTCCTAGAGTATTGTGCGAGTTTGTTTGGGTGTTCTGAGTTGTCACCAGGATGTTGCTAAGGAGTTTCCAGGGTGTTCTGATTGGTTGCTAGGGCATTGATATGCAGTTCTTAGAGTATTCGGGGCCATTGCTATTGTGTTTTGAGATGTTTCCATGATGTTGCTAAGCAGTTTCTATGGTGTTCCTATTGGTTGCTAGGGTGTTGCTATGTATTTCCTACAGTGTACTGGGAGTTTGTTAGGATGTTCTGAGTGGTTGCCAGGATGTTGCTAAGCAGTTTCAAGGGTGTTCTGATTGGTTGCCAGGGTTTGCTGTGTGGTTCCTATAGTGTTTTGGGCGTTCACTAGGTTTTTCTGAGTTGTTGCCAGGATGTTGCCAATGAGTTTTTAGGGTGTTCTGATTGAGGGTTTGATTGGTTGCTAGGGCATTGCTATGCAGTTCCTTAAGTAGTGAGGTTGTTGCTACAGTTGTGGAAGTTTGCTAGGGTGTTCTTGTTGCCAGGATGTTGCTATATGTTGCTAAAGAGTTTCTAGGGTGTCCGGGGAGGTTGCTAGGGTGTTGTGATTAGTTTGCTAGGCATTGGTATGTGATTCCCAGAGTTTTGGCCAAGATGTTGCAAATCAGTTTCCAGGATTTTCTGATTGGTTGCTAGGGTGTTACTATGCAGTTCCTAGAGTGTTCTGGGAGTTTGTTAGTGTTTTCTGAGGTGTTACCAGGCTGTTGCTAAGCAGTTTCTAAAGTGTTCTGGCAGGTTGCTAGGGCGTTGCTATGCATTTCATAGAGTGTTCAGGGGGGTTGCTAGTTTTAGCAATTTCAGTACATCAACTTAAACTTCTTTATTTTAGCTAGTCTCCAAGATAAGAGTTCTAAAAACAAACACTTTATGTTTTATGTTTATGTTTTTAAGTTTAGAAAGTTGCGTTTGTCTTTGGAGATCTTTTAGATAATTATGCTTATGTTCCTCTACTGTAAGTCACTTTAGATTAAAGCATCTGCTAAATGCATAAATGTGTCACCGGTCCAGATGAAGCAGGACAGAGAATAACAGAACATCATCTATATTCTCTCATGTGTTTGTTTCTGTGTATATCCGTAGCACGTTTAACAGAGATCAAACCCCATCATGTGTGTGTGGCGGTATCTGTTGAGTCATCTAACCTGTACACACTTCAATTAACTGCTCCTAGCGTGTGTTCAGGAATCTGTCACCCGTCCTGCAAGCATGTAAACAGTGTCACGGCCCTGAGCTCATGCTGAACACACACACATCAGTTCCTCCAGAGGACGAGTGTCAAAGCATAGATCAGATCAGGCTCAAATATGACGCAGAAATATGAAGCAGCAGCTGTTTTCAACACTGACGATAAAAGTCGAATAGTGAAGCTGCTGATTTTGTCCGGAAAGCATTAGTTAGTGTACTAGTTAGCGTAATGCCCTGGAGTTTGAGGTGATTTATGGACAATTCATCTGTGATTTAATTCTCAGACAAATAGCAGTCGTTGCCTTTAGAAAAGAGAAGAGGTTTTTTAAGTTCAGTGACATTGCAATGAACCGAACACGAGTCCTGTTCTTCAGAAAAAACATGCATGAGGCTAAGACAGAAATTCACTAAAACTAAATATATTTAAAAATATTTTTATTTTATAACATTTACAAATTATACACACGTATATTCTACCTTTATTTATAACATTTATATTTTTGTTTTAATGTTTATATATTTATTTTGTTTTAGAAACAACCACATTTAATTGAATTATTTTGTATTATTTATAAATTAGTATTTATTATATTATATACATATATATATATATAATGTAATTTTTTTTAAAATTATCTACAGCTACATCTCGTTTCTGTTTCAGATCCAGAATGATTTTCTGCACTGAACAACCTGACTGAAGCAAATTCAGTTCAGCTTACAGACGATACTGCGTCAGTGTCAAAGCCTAAATGTATTTTAATCGCTGCTCTGTTATTCTGGTGACAGACTGTCTCCTCCATGATGGATGGTCCTGTGTGAGGAAGAGAGGAAGAGTGTGCAACCCACAGTTCCCTCTAAACGGCTCCAACCATCAGCGCAGGTGTTCAGACGCCTCGTCCCACAGTGACTGAGAGGAACAAAGCAATGATGGATGCCTATATTTAAACCTTCACCCCAGCACCTGGGTGACGGCAGTGTCCCGACTCAAGCTCCTATAACACTAGTGCTCTGGTCCAAACCCCAGTGAGCTGCCTACCTAGACAGCATTATAAGTGCACTCCTTATTTGAAAGCTACTTTTCAATTATAGCTTTCACATTCATTTATATATATTTTTTATTGTTAATTAAAATTAAATAAAGTAAAAAAATGTAAATAATTAAAAATGTAAAAAAAAAGTTTAAAATAAAATAAAAAATAAATAAATTTACTTATATATATATATATATATATGTAGTTTGTACTGTTCTCAGTTGATTCTGTGACAAACGCTCTATGTTTGACTGAATCATCATTATCTCAGCTCCTCCAGAGACGCGTCTGATCCCAGATATCACTCTCCATCATGTTTTCTGCTCTGATGATGAGTACATGACTCATGAGTATGTTCATGAAGGCCATGCAGACGGGCATGCTGGGTAACGTCGCCCTTCTGCCTGTTCTCAGGAGGACAATGAGAGAAATCAAGCGAGTCCCACATTAGCATCTTAACACAGATCCGCAGGAGCTCAGGGACGGAGGAACAAACAGATCACAGACAAGCGGCATAGTGACCAGAGAGAGCGTGTACAACACGGTCCAACTGTCTGGAGATGATGCTTTGAGGACCAAAGATGGCAAGAGTCGCTTCTTCTTTGCCACAGAGCTGAGTTTCTGGTCATCAGCGGTCAGTTTGAAAGCCTTTAGCCTGTTTTCTGACAGGTGTCTGTGTGCAGTTAGTGCTTCAGAAGCTCATCTGCTGCTGTGTAACGCGAGGAACTCAGTCAACGTGTTTTGTGTGTCGCTCACATACTTTCCACTCATCGGCGAATGCGGCGTAAATCTGGGCAGGTCGGCTCTCGCTCTAATAGGGGAAACATTTGCCCTCTAGTATATTTAACACTGATGTTTATGGCATTCATTTCATAACCCGAGCGTGAGGCCAGTAATGACATTCACGTTTAAAACAGCTGCCATCCAAACAGAAGTGAGAGCTAAATTCTCCGCGTCATTTCAGGGGGAGAGTCTGGAGTTTGATGTATTTTGCTTGGTTAAAATAAACAAACAAAAAATAATAAAATAAAATAAAATAAAAATAATAAAAGCTTGCATTTGCTATTTTTACTAAATAAAAAAATCATTTTATTTATTTATTTAACCTTTATTTAGCCAGGATAATCTCTCTGAGATGAAAACTTCTCTTTCACAGGAGAGTCCTGGCCAGGAATAGGCAGCAATTACAATCACAAGCTCACAAAACAAAATAACAAGAAACTAAAACAACTACAAACAATTGCACCTCATTGGGTCTTATTATAGTGACCCAATAATAGATTTAAAATGTTTCATAGACACCAAAGTTTCTTAGTCCTTTTTTTTATTTGGAGTAAATTCCAATCAAATGGAGCTGCGCTGAAGGCAACAACCCCAAAATAGTTTTATAAATAATTATATACCAGTGCATTTTCCTTCTAATCAACAGAGAAGGCCACTCTGTTATATAAAGAGCAACGGTGAGTTGATATAAATCTTAGAGCGCCATGATAAACAACATCCAAAGAAGAGAGCACCATAATCAAGTCCTGGTAGAAAAGTGTCAGAAACTAATTTATTTCTTACATTACATGTTTCTGAAGTAAAACCCAAGCTTTATTTTTAATGTATTAATTAACTGAGATATGTGAGAGCTAAACGATAATGTATCATCAACAATATTTATACTCTCTTACTAACTAAAGTCTGGAGAGGAGTAAGATTATTTTCGAATTTTTTCAAACTTGAAAATAACATAAGCTTGGTTTTATCAATGTTCAGAACAAGTTTTAGTGTATGAAGTGGGGAATTCTGGGGGAAAAGTCAGAATTGCGACATTTAAACAGAATTCTGGGAAAAAAGTCAGAATTGAGACATTTAAACAGAATTTTGGGGAATAAGTCAGAATTGCGAGATTTAAACAGAATTCTGGGCAAAAAGTCTGAATTGCGAGATTTAAACAGAGTTCTGGGAAAAAAAGTCTGAATTGCGAGATTTAAACAGAATTCTGGGGAATAAGTCAGAATTGCGAGATTTAAACAGAATTCTGGCAAACAAGTCTGAATTGTGAGATTTAAACAGAATTCTGGGAAAAAAGTCTGAATTGCGAATAAGTCAGAATTGCGAGATTTAAACAGAATTCTGGGAAAAAAGTCTGAATTGCGAATAAGTCAGAATTGCGAGATTTAAACAGAATTCTGGGAAAAAAGTCTGAATTGCGAATAAGTCAGAATTGCGAGATTTAAACAGAATTCTGGGAAAAAAGTCTGAATTGCGAATAAGTCAGAATTGCGAGATTTAAACAGAATTCTGGGAAAAAAGTCTGAATTGCGAATAAGTCAGAATTGCGAGATTTAAACAGAATTCTGGGAAAAAAGTCTGAATTGCGAATAAGTCAGAATTGCGAGATTTAAACAGAATTCTGGGAAAAAAGTCTGAATTGCGAATAAGTCAGAATTGCGAGATTTAAACAGAATTCTGGGAAAAAAGTCTGAATTGCGAATAAGTCAGAATTGCGAGATTTAAACAGAATTCTGGGAAAAAAGTCTGAATTGCGAATAAGTCAGAATTGCGAGATTTAAACAGAATTCTGGGAAAAAAGTCTGAATTGCGAATAAGTCAGAATTGCGAGATTTAAACAGAATTCTGGGAAAAAAGTCTGAATTGCGAATAAGTCAGAATTGCGAGATTTAAACAGAATTCTGGGAAAAAAGTCTGAATTGCGAATAAGTCAGAATTGCGAGATTTAAACAGAATTCTGGGAAAAAAGTCTGAATTGCGAATAAGTCAGAATTGCGAGATTTAAACAGAATTCTGGGAAAAAAGTCTGAATTGCGAATAAGTCAGAATTGCGAGATTTAAACAGAATTCTGGGAAAAAAGTCTGAATTGCGAATAAGTCAGAATTGCGAGATTTAAACAGAATTCTGGGAAAAAAGTCTGAATTGCGAATAAGTCAGAATTGCGAGATTTAAACAGAATTCTGGGAAAAAAGTCTGAATTGCGAATAAGTCAGAATTGCGAGATTTAAACAGAATTCTGGGAAAAAAGTCTGAATTGCGAATAAGTCAGAATTGCGAGATTTAAACAGAATTCTGGGAAAAAAGTCTGAATTGCGAATAAGTCAGAATTGCGAGATTTAAACAGAATTCTGGGAAAAAAGTCTGAATTGCGAATAAGTCAGAATTGCGAGATTTAAACAGAATTCTGGGAAAAAAGTCTGAATTGCGAATAAGTCAGAATTGCGAGATTTAAACAGAATTCTGGGAAAAAAGTCTGAATTGCGAATAAGTCAGAATTGCGAGATTTAAACAGAATTCTGGGAAAAAAGTCTGAATTGCGAATAAGTCAGAATTGCGAGATTTAAACAGAATTCTGGGAAAAAAGTCTGAATTGCGAATAAGTCAGAATTGCGAGATTTAAACAGAATTCTGGGAAAAAAGTCTGAATTGCGAATAAGTCAGAATTGCGAGATTTAAACAGAATTCTGGGAAAAAAGTCTGAATTGCGAATAAGTCAGAATTGCGAGATTTAAACAGAATTCTGGGAAAAAAGTCTGAATTGCGAATAAGTCAGAATTGCGAGATTTAAACAGAATTCTGGGAAAAAAGTCTGAATTGCGAATAAGTCAGAATTGCGAGATTTAAACAGAATTCTGGGAAAAAAGTCTGAATTGCGAATAAGTCAGAATTGCGAGATTTAAACAGAATTCTGGGAAAAAAGTCTGAATTGCGAATAAGTCAGAATTGCGAGATTTAAACAGAATTCTGGGAAAAAAGTCTGAATTGCGAATAAGTCAGAATTGCGAGATTTAAACAGAATTCTGGGAAAAAAGTCTGAATTGCGAATAAGTCAGAATTGCGAGATTTAAACAGAATTCTGGGAAAAAAGTCTGAATTGCGAATAAGTCAGAATTGCGAGATTTAAACAGAATTCTGGGAAAAAAGTCTGAATTGCGAATAAGTCAGAATTGCGAGATTTAAACAGAATTCTGGGAAAAAAGTCTGAATTGCGAATAAGTCAGAATTGCGAGATTTAAACAGAATTCTGGGAAAAAAGTCTGAATTGCGAATAAGTCAGAATTGCGAGATTTAAACAGAATTCTGGGAAAAAAGTCTGAATTGCGAATAAGTCAGAATTGCGAGATTTAAACAGAATTCTGGGAAAAAAGTCTGAATTGCGAATAAGTCAGAATTGCGAGATTTAAACAGAATTCTGGGAAAAAAGTCTGAATTGCGAATAAGTCAGAATTGCGAGATTTAAACAGAATTCTGGGAAAAAAGTCTGAATTGCGAATAAGTCAGAATTGCGAGATTTAAACAGAATTCTGGGAAAAAAGTCTGAATTGCGAATAAGTCAGAATTGCGAGATTTAAACAGAATTCTGGGAAAAAAGTCTGAATTGCGAATAAGTCAGAATTGCGAGATTTAAACAGAATTCTGGGAAAAAAGTCTGAATTGCGAATAAGTCAGAATTGCGAGATTTAAACAGAATTCTGGGAAAAAAGTCTGAATTGCGAATAAGTCAGAATTGCGAGATTTAAACAGAATTCTGGGAAAAAAGTCTGAATTGCGAATAAGTCAGAATTGCGAGATTTAAACAGAATTCTGGGAAAAAAGTCTGAATTGCGAATAAGTCAGAATTGCGAGATTTAAACAGAATTCTGGGAAAAAAGTCTGAATTGCGAATAAGTCAGAATTGCGAGATTTAAACAGAATTCTGGGAAAAAAGTCTGAATTGCGAATAAGTCAGAATTGCGAGATTTAAACAGAATTCTGGGAAAAAAGTCTGAATTGCGAATAAGTCAGAATTGCGAGATTTAAACAGAATTCTGGGAAAAAAGTCTGAATTGCGAATAAGTCAGAATTGCGAGATTTAAACAGAATTCTGGGAAAAAAGTCTGAATTGCGAATAAGTCAGAATTGCGAGATTTAAACAGAATTCTGGGAAAAAAGTCTGAATTGCGAATAAGTCAGAATTGCGAGATTTAAACAGAATTCTGGGAAAAAAGTCTGAATTGCGAATAAGTCAGAATTGCGAGATTTAAACAGAATTCTGGGAAAAAAGTCTGAATTGCGAATAAGTCAGAATTGCGAGATTTAAACAGAATTCTGGGAAAAAAGTCTGAATTGCGAATAAGTCAGAATTGCGAGATTTAAACAGAATTCTGGGAAAAAAGTCTGAATTGCGAATAAGTCAGAATTGCGAGATTTAAACAGAATTCTGGGAAAAAAGTCTGAATTGCGAATAAGTCAGAATTGCGAGATTTAAACAGAATTCTGGGAAAAAAGTCTGAATTGCGAATAAGTCAGAATTGCGAGATTTAAACAGAATTCTGGGAAAAAAGTCTGAATTGCGAATAAGTCAGAATTGCGAGATTTAAACAGAATTCTGGGAAAAAAGTCTGAATTGCGAATAAGTCAGAATTGCGAGATTTAAACAGAATTCTGGGAAAAAAGTCTGAATTGCGAATAAGTCAGAATTGCGAGATTTAAACAGAATTCTGGGAAAAAAGTCTGAATTGCGAATAAGTCAGAATTGCGAGATTTAAACAGAATTCTGGGAAAAAAGTCTGAATTGCGAATAAGTCAGAATTGCGAGATTTAAACAGAATTCTGGGAAAAAAGTCTGAATTGCGAATAAGTCAGAATTGCGAGATTTAAACAGAATTCTGGGAAAAAAGTCTGAATTGCGAATAAGTCAGAATTGCGAGATTTAAACAGAATTCTGGGAAAAAAGTCTGAATTGTGAGATTTAAACAGGATTCTGGGGAATAAGTCAGAATTGTGATATTTAAACAAAATTCTGGGGGAAATTTCTGAATTGCGAGATTTAAACAGAATTCTGGGGAAAAAGTCTGAATTGCGAGATTTAAACAGAATTCTGGGGAAAAAGTCTGAATTGTGAGATTTAAACAGAATTCTGGGGAAAAAGTCAGAATAGCGAGATTTAAACAGAATTCTGGGGGAAACGTCTGAATTGCGAGATTTATATAGAATTCTGGGGGACAAGTCAGAATTGCGAGATTTAGACAGAATTCTGGGGGAATAAGTCAGAATTGCGAGATTTAAACAGAATTCTGGGGAAAAAGTCTGAATTGCGAGATTTAAACAGAATTCTGGGGAAAAAGTCTGAATTGCGAGATGTAAATGCAGAAATGAGAAATGAGTGAAATGAGACTTGTCCTTCTCCTTGTCAGGTGTCAGATAGAGTGTCTTTTCATCATTTTCTGGTGTAGTATGTAGATTAAGAGCAGAGAAAATCTTGCTGCAGTGAACTGTGCTAATGTTGAGCTGAAGCTTGCAGGGATTCATGCAGTAAAGCTGAAGTAGCGTCCGCATTAGCATGTTTGCTCTAGTAATATAAACTTGTTTGTCAGTCGAGCAAACAGACGTCCAGGCCTGATTGGCTGATGCTTGACGTTGACTGGCGCATGCATTCAGTCCTTCCTTCTGTTTGTTTGCCTTCCTGCCTTCGTTTATTCTAGAGATTTCCTGGGTAAACGCAGCGCCACAGGATCGCTCTGTTTTAGCGGAGAATTTGGTGAATTACATCAAACCTACTGAGCGGTTTATTTAACGGCCCCCGGTTGAGTGAGGATTTGTTTTTCTGCCAGGCTACGCTAAATCAAAGTGAGCTTTAAGCAAACATTTTTTCAGTTTTTGGGACAACAAACTTTTTTAGGGGAATTCATCGAATGATTTGTTAACACTTAAAAAATGATGTTCTAACGCAGTATTTCTCTCTTGTTTTCCAGTACAAATATCTAAACTTTCTTTAATCAAAATACATTTACTGGAGATGCAAAAAAGCTATTAAAATTAAGCAATTTTATTCTTAAAACAAAAGCAAATATCTGCCAATGGGGTCAAAAAAATAAACTTAATTCAAAGTGAAAACAATTTTATTTGTCTGACTCCATTGGCAGATATTGTTTCTGTTTTAAGCAAAAACTCACTTCATTTTTTTTTTTTTTTTCAGGAAACAAGAATTTATATATTATGCAATTTTGCATAATATAAAGTATCTTGATTTAAGATGTTTATATATTTTGCTGAAAAACAAGACAAAAATACTAAGAGAATCCCTTTTTGCAGTGAAGTTTATATGGAGTGATTTGTTTATATCACAGTAATGGTAAATATCAAAATATAGATATTTTTGCATTTGAAATTCAATTGAAAAAATGGTTTGAGCCTTGATGGACTCAAATCATAAGATCACATGATTTTTATCAAATAAATGTATCAGTCTGACTTCTGTGTAAAAATAAATAAATAAATGCATTATATTAATATATAATATTCTATAAAATAATATTATTGTATATATGTAATATTGTGTGTGTGAGTGCGTGAGTGCGTGTGTGTGTGTGTGTGTGTGTGTGTGGGTGCGTTTGTGTGTGCATGCGTGTGTGTGTGTGTGT
>NW_015661348.1:114817-121086 GCF_001515625.1 Sinocyclocheilus rhinocerous | reverse complement strand
GCGTGTGTGTGTGTGCGTGTGCGTGTGCGTGTGCGTGTGTGTGTGTGTGTATGTGCCGTTCAAAAGTTTGGGATCAGATTGGGATCAAGACTTTTAATGTTTTTTTTGTTTTTTTTTAAGTCTCTTCAGCTCATCAAGCCTGCATTTATTTGATAAAAAAAAACAGAAATATTTTCAAATATTATTGCAATTTAAAATAATGGTTTTCTACTTTATCATACTTTAATATATAATTTATTTCTGTGATCAAAGCTAAATTTTCAGCATCATTACTCCAGTCTTCAGTGTCACATGATCCTTGATAAGCAAAATAGCATAAAGTCTTGTTTTCTGAAAAAATTACCCAAATCAAGTGACTTTCTGCTTAAAACAAGAACAAATACATTGAATGTGTTCTTCTAACAGTGCAAACGCTTTGTGGGAGATCTGAAGATTCTTTTTGAGCCAAGAGCGCGTTTCACACCAGAAACCTCTATTAATTATTGTAAGGAATAAAAAAAAGCGAAAAACAGCTTTAGATTTCCATTCAAAGAGAGATGGAGATGGAGGAGAATGCCGGCAGGAGAGTAAGAACGTGTGCTGGTTCTCCAGTGGGACGTTCGGAAGTGGTCTGCATCTTTGCCTAATTAGCGGAGTTTGTTGGAGCGCTTAGCCTGCGGGAGACGAACTGAGCTCTCAATCTTATTTAAGGATTAAACGCTCGGTCCACACGTCACGAGTCCAGGCTCACGCTTTCACAGGCCAGTGTGTGATTAGTGAAGTTTCACGCTCCTGCTGACTAACTGAGTAAATGTAAATATTGTGGAAGTTAATGTATGGCTCTGACAGTAAAACCTAAAAATAACCATTAGAGAACATTTAAAGAACATTTCACATATGTTCATACGTACATCTGCAAAGTTCTGGAATGTTAGTTTATTTTACAAAAAATAAAAAAATGAAACTAAAATGAACATTCAGAGAATGTAAATGGAGCCGTAAACAAATGTTAGGAGAGCATTCTGTGTTTGATGGGTAGCAAAGCAGCTGAATTCACTAAAATAACTTCATAATGCACATTTCCAAAGGAGAGCTCTTTAACATCTCAATCGTTTCTCCCGAATGAAAACCAAACTGAGACTGTTTTATAGCTGTATGTCTACAGTTCTCTCATTTGTGTCTATTTTTGTGTCTTCAACGTCATTTTAGGTGAAAAATCAGAGACAATAACAAAGAGCAACATCTGAGCAATAAAGTTTTATTTGAGGCTTTTTTGGCTCTAAATATGGTGGGAATGTTCATCTGAAATATCCAATAGACGACGGCACACAAAACATTGGTGTGTTATGACGTGGTTTACGTACAGTCCTTCTCTTGATTCTGAAGCTCATAAATCACGTGGTTCAAGGAAAGTCCATTACAAAGCGCTGTGAGTGGAGGCCATTGCTAGTTTCCAGCTCAGTCGTGTTGCTGAAAGCATTTTTACGACCTTCTGCCATAAATATTGTGGCAGATACAGCGCAGAGAAGGGCTGGATAAGAGCGAGTGCGACAGGCTAATGGTTTAGCAGGTAAATCAGCTGTAAATCAGCTCTGAAGATATGAACGACTGACCCAGCGCCTTGAAGAGCTCCTGATTATTCACCACAAACACACTAACGGACCGCTTCTCTTGCTTTTGGGAACTGTGGACCTAAAACAAAACATCAACGTTTCTGATGTTTAAGCTGGACTGAAGCGTTTGAATCTTGGCCTGGTTTTCCAGAACTAATATCTCAACTTTCTGAAATCAACATTCATGTGCTTGAGATGCAAAATGACTAAAGATTTAAAGAGTTTATTCTGAAACCAGTGGGCTCAGAAAGATCAGCAGGTTTAAACTGGGAAAACAGGTTCATTTTTCTGACCTCTGGCAGATCGTTTGATGAGAAATATTTGAGATCATATGGAGATCTCTGATCTTCTGCTTGCAGACTTTGATCTTTGAGTTTTGAGGGAGATTTTCTGTGAAACTCAAGAAGAGACGAATGCGAGATTACTCGGACTTTATGACATAAAACATCACAATTAAGACATACTAAGTCATAATTATGAGAGAGAAATTCTAACTAATGAGATGGTCCATGTTGACTCACAAGATCAATCATAATGTCTTAATGTCATAATTTTGACTTTGATTTAAGTATGACAATTTAGACTTTTCATCAACATATCATTGATATGACTTAATTTAGACTTTTTATGTAATTTTGATTTCATCTCATAAAATGACTTAGTATATCATAATTTTGACTTTTAATTTCATAAATGACTTTATTTGGACAACTTTTCATATCATAAAAATGACTTAGCATGTCATCATTTTGACTTTTTATGTCACATATATGACTTAATATGTCTTCATTTTGATTTGTATGTCATATTTTCGACTTGTCATATCACAAATATAAATTAGTATGTCATAATTTCGACTTTTATGTCATAAATGACTTCCTATGTGATCATTAAGACTTGTATGTAATATTTATGATTGATCAGAGCATGATTTAGTGTGGTTCCATGCATTTCTGTCTCGGAGAAACAACTAAAGTGATCTCACGCGTAGTGTTTCGTTCCTCTCTTCTCTTCTGAGACACTGAAGATGTCTTGACTAGTTGTTTTTTTCTGTGTCTTTATGACTTCTTTAGTGACTTTTGTGTTTCTCATTCAGCTGATGCATGTGGAAATCAGTCCCAATAAAAAAAAACAGAAATATTTTCAAATATTATTGCAATTTAAAATAATGGTTTTCTACTTTATCATACTTTAATATATAATTTATTTCTGTGATCAAAGCTAAATTTTCAGCATCATTACTCCAGTCTTCAGTGTCACATGATCCTTGATAAGCAAAATAGCATAAAGTCTTGTTTTCTGAAAAAATTACCCAAATCAAGTGACTTTCTGCTTAAAACAAGAACAAATACATTGAATGTGTTCTTCTAACAGTGCAAACGCTTTGTGGGAGATCTGAAGATTCTTTTTGAGCCAAGAGCGCGTTTCACACCAGAAACCTCTATTAATTATTGTAAGGAATAAAAAAAAGCGAAAAACAGCTTTAGATTTCCATTCAAAGAGAGATGGAGATGGAGGAGAATGCCGGCAGGAGAGTAAGAACGTGTGCTGGTTCTCCAGTGGGACGTTCGGAAGTGGTCTGCATCTTTGCCTAATTAGCGGAGTTTGTTGGAGCGCTTAGCCTGCGGGAGACGAACTGAGCTCTCAATCTTATTTAAGGATTAAACGCTCGGTCCACACGTCACGAGTCCAGGCTCACGCTTTCACAGGCCAGTGTGTGATTAGTGAAGTTTCACGCTCCTGCTGACTAACTGAGTAAATGTAAATATTGTGGAAGTTAATGTATGGCTCTGAGAGTAAAACCTAAAAATAACCATTAGAGAACATTTAAAGAACATTTCACATATGTTCATACGTACATCTGCAAAGTTCTGGAATGTTAGTTTATTTTACAAAAAATAAAAAAATGAAACTAAAATGAACATTCAGAGAATGTAAATGGAGCCGTAAACAAATGTTAGGAGAGCATTCTGTGTTTGATGGGTAGCAAAGCAGCTGAATTCACTAAAATAACTTCATAATGCACATTTCCAAAGGAGAGCTCTTTAACATCTCAATCGTTTCTCCCGAATGAAAACCAAACTGAGACTGTTTTATAGCTGTATGTCTACAGTTCTCTCATTTGTGTCTATTTTTGTGTCTTCAACGTCATTTTAGGTGAAAAATCAGAGACAATAACAAAGAGCAACATCTGAGCAATAAAGTTTTATTTGAGGCTTTTTTGGCTCTAAATATGGTGGGAATGTTCATCTGAAATATCCAATAGACGACGGCACACAAAACATTGGTGTGTTATGACGTGGTTTACGTACAGTCCTTCTCTTGATTCTGAAGCTCATAAATCACGTGGTTCAAGGAAAGTCCATTACAAAGCGCTGTGAGTGGAGGCCATTGCTAGTTTCCAGCTCAGTCGTGTTGCTGAAAGCATTTTTACGACCTTCTGCCATAAATATTGTGGCAGATACAGCGCAGAGAAGGGCTGGATAAGAGCGAGTGCGACAGGCTAATGGTTTAGCAGGTAAATCAGCTGTAAATCAGCTCTGAAGATATGAACGACTGACCCAGCGCCTTGAAGAGCTCCTGATTATTCACCACAAACACACTAACGGACCGCTTCTCTTGCTTTTGGGAACTGTGGACCTAAAACAAAACATCAACGTTTCTGATGTTTAAGCTGGACTGAAGCGTTTGAATCTTGGCCTGGTTTTCCAGAACTAATATCTCAGCTTTCTGAAATCAACATTCATGTGCTTGAGATGCAAAATGACTAAAGATTTAAAGAGTTTATTCTGAAACCAGTGGGCTCAGAAAGATCAGCAGGTTTAAACTGGGAAAACAGGTTCATTTTTCTGACCTCTGGCAGATCGTTTGATGAGAAATATTTGAGATCATATGGAGATCTCTGATCTTCTGCTTGCAGACTTTGATCTTTGAGTTTTGAGGGAGATTTTCTGTGAAACTCAAGAAGAGACGAATGCGAGATTACTCGGACTTTATGACATAAAACATCACAATTAAGACATACTAAGTCATAATTATGAGAGAGAAATTCTAACTAATGAGATGGTCCATGTTGACTCACAAGATCAATCATAATGTCTTAATGTCATAATTTTGACTTTGATTTAAGTATGACAATTTAGACTTTTCATCAACATATCATTGATATGACTTAATTTAGACTTTTTATGTAATTTTGATTTCATCTCATAAAATGACTTAGTATATCATAATTTTGACTTTTAATTTCATAAATGACTTTATTTGGACAACTTTTCATATCATAAAAATGACTTAGCATGTCATCATTTTGACTTTTTATGTCACATATATGACTTAATATGTCTTCATTTTGATTTGTATGTCATATTTTCGACTTGTCATATCACAAATATAAATTAGTATGTCATAATTTCGACTTTTATGTCATAAATGACTTCCTACGTGATCATTAAGACTTGTATGTAATATTTATGATTGATCAGAGCATGATTTAGTGTGGTTCCATGCATTTCTGTCTCGGAGAAACAACTAAAGTGATCTCACGCGTAGTGTTTCGTTCCTCTCTTCTCTTCTGAGACACTGAAGATGTCTTGACTAGTTGTTTTTTTCTGTGTCTTTATGACTTCTTTAGTGACTTTTGTGTTTCTCATTCAGCTGATGCATGTGGAAATCAGTCCCAATGCACAGTTTGTGTGAGCGTTTAAGGGTTAAAAATGTAATTAGCTCAACATAAAAACAACTCAAGTCAATGGAAAGCCCTACCATGATCACAGAAGAATCATGAGAAGATGAGAGAAATCCAGCTGAAAGGAAACAGATCACAGTGGCTGAACACTAATATCCTGGAGTTACTGACTCATCACGTGACACTCCAGTTATCATCTGAGAAGTAATGACAATACTTAATCAATACTTAACAATGGGCAATATCACTTCCAGTTCTTTCATCACAGCAGAACTAGAAGGTTCAGTCAGAAGCACTGTAGTTGGTTGTGTCAGGGGCGTAGATTACGCGGGGGACGCGGGGGACGTGTTCCCCCCGCACTTTTTCGGGCAAGTGTGTTCGCATAGAGGTTTTCAAGAGCCGGTGTGAATAAATAGATTTAATTCAAAGAGACAGGATAGTCTGTGCATGATCTGATGTTTTATTCGGACCCAGAATAAGGCGAGATGAACATCGCGGAGCGCTAAACACTCCGTGCAGTGTATGTTTCATTCATACTCGAAGCCGGAGGGCGCTCTCGCGCAGAAAGTCATACGAGGAAATCCCTAATATGGACAAAAGCATCCAGCTATCGCTGTATGAAAACAGTTGTTTTCACAGAAAAACAGAAACGTTTGGAAACATGAACATTAAACATACGATTGCGACAATATGGTTTATTTGTGTTTGTCAAGTCATCTCCAGGTAATAAATAAAGTATATGAACAATGCAGTGCTAACTGACATAGCATTTATTACAGTATTGAAACTATTCTGCCTTATTATGTGATAAAAAAAAGTGTTTGTAGTATATAAACAAATCATTATTATTGGTTATTGTCCAGCAGTTATCTGATTTCTAAGCCAATTAAAAGCTAGAAATGAGAGAAAAATTAAAGTTGACTATACACTACCAGTCAAAAGTTTTTGAACAGTAAGATTTTTAATGTTTCTTAAAGAAGTCTCTTCTG
>NW_015661348.1:111909-114403 GCF_001515625.1 Sinocyclocheilus rhinocerous | reverse complement strand
AGAATGATTTCTGAAGGATCATGTGACACTGAATACTGGAGTAATGATGCTGAAAATACAGCTGCGCATCACAGAAATCATTTTAAAATATATTGAAATAGAAAGCAGTTATTTTAAATAGTAAAAATATTTCACAACATTACTGCTTTTGCTGTACTTTAGATCAAATAAATGCAGGCCTGGTGAGCAGAAGAGACTTCTTTAAAAAACATTAAAAATCTTACTGTTCAAAAACTGTTGACTGGTAGGACTGGTATTGTAATGTTATATATATATATATATATTTTTTTTTTTAATATATATAACATTTCTGTCCCCCTCACTTCTGAAATGATGGCTACGCCCCTGGGTTGTGTACTGTACATTCAGCATAATACAGCATGGATTTCCATCCAAATTAATTAGAAAATGAGTAATATATAGGGTATGACTAAAGACAAATGAGCATGGATTAAATGCAATAATCAGCAAATGGAGTAAGATATTTAGGTACTTCATACACACAGGAGTTTGCGCGCACTGAACGCATCTGTTAAAGCGGCACGCGTCTGTGCGCGCGTCACGTGACCCGAACTTCCCCAACACACACTCTCACAAACACACTCATTCCACCTCATCTGTGTGTGTGTGTGTGTGTGTCAGCTCAGATATGCAGTGTAAAGCCCCGGATCAGCGATGAGCGCGAACGCGGAGCTGCTCTGCTAATAATCAGGATCTGTGCTGAAAAAGGGCTCGAAATATTCGGGTAAGTTCTGACGTGTGGCGTTTAATAAGCGTGTGAAAGACTAATGGATGCATAAGGTGGCTTTTTGTGATTTTCGCACTGAGAGAGTCTCGTGAAGCTTGACGTTTGATGTTTGAATGTAAAGGAAAAAGTGTCCCGAGAGCTTCTGCTCTGTTTCTAACTCGCTATCCAGGTCGTGTTTCAGAAAGCGCCGTGAAGTTGCCAGAAACGCTGCAACGCGCAAAAGCATTGCTTGCATGTGTGTCCAAGAGTCCGGACTCACTCAGCTGTGCCTGTCACTTCAGAAACAACTGCTCTGTGGATTATCCACCATCTCGAGCTTTGATGCTCATCTTCAGAGTGTTTCCATTAAACTCCTCATGCTTTCTGCTTCACGTCACTGACTGTCTTAAAAATCAAGCTGCTTTACATGTGTTTCCATCAATAACTTTTAACCTGATTGCACAAAAGGTAAAGAAAATAGTGGACTGTGAACATTTTCTGCACACTAGCAGAACGCGGGTCTTCTGCTGATTCAGGACAGGTTCTTTGAGGAACCAGATATGTTTGGCATCACGGCGAAAACCTCTGGAGCTTTTATTGAGTGCTGGCACTGATGCTTCCATGAAGAGCTCTCCATTGCACAGAAGGTTCTTTATAGTGGAAGAAGTTTCTTGAGATTATTGGAAAATAAAACGGTCTTTTTAAGAACTGTTCAATGAAAGGTTCTTGGTTGATTGGTTCACTCGCACGCTATATATTCTGAACTCATATGATAGCTGTGCATGAAGAACAGACCAAAAGTCATCGAAGATTCTCAGCAGCTCCCAGATCTTCGTGATTCAATGGCGTTTGACATCAACAACATGCCATTTATGAATCCGAATGCTTAAATCTGCATCTGTTCCTCATGTAAATCCTTCATATAACTTCTAAAGATCCTTGTGCTTCTGAGCTGTTTTTTGTTATTTTTAGTCATGATAGCCATGACTTCATTGTGTGGAAAAATGCTGCATGAAGAATCTTCATAATTTCTTCTTTTCTATTCCACCGCAGAACGGCAGGCTTGACAAATCGACTGAATGTTTAATCTGTTTACCTGTTTCACCACAGTTTGAGCCAGAAGAGAAGATGAAATCTGATTTACCGCGATACAGTAGGGGTTTATCTTCACTGATATCTATGAAGCCGTTCGCTCTTGTGCCAGCTGGCAGAGATCGGGCCCCACAGGGGTCCGTGAATGTCAACAGGACTCGGTTTCCATATGGAGACGCGTTCACCGACACGAGGCTTTGAGAGACATTCTCTCCTCGCACTGTTGAAATGAGATCGAGAGGATGCACAGAAGCTGACAGATCTGTTCGTGTGCTTGAGAGAATTACTGGTCATTACATGCTCTTTGATTTGAACTCAGGTTCTTAAAAAGTCTGTAAAGTCTTAATGATTTTACACTTGGTCAGTGTGAGGTGAAGTAGTGGAGACGTGGCGCTCTCTGCTGGTGCTGTGAGGCCTGCAGAGAGTGAAGTCGAGGGTAAATCAGCCATGATTTAGTGTACGGCAGTCCTCAGTGCGTTTAAACATCTTTAGTGTTGTTTTATTGTTTTCTTCTTCTTAGGCTTTCAGCCAGGCCCACTAGACTTCCAGTGGTTTAACACGGTTCAACTTAACATGAGACAAAACAACAGTCTTGGAAAACCTGGAAATATGAGGAAACCTCATTTTAACAGTGACATTTAAAAAAAATATATATATTTATTGCATAGAAATTGC
>NW_015661348.1:110720-111840 GCF_001515625.1 Sinocyclocheilus rhinocerous | reverse complement strand
AGTTAAAAACGTCTTAATGCTGGATTTGTTTCAGCTTTTGTCTTCTCCAGATGTTAACTGATGGACTGGAGTGCTGTGGATTACTTGTGGATTATTGTGATGTTTTTATCAGCTGTTTGGACTCTCATTCTGACGGCACCCATTCACTGCAGAGGATCCATTGCTGAGACACTGATGCAATGACACATTTCTCCAAATCTGATGAAGAAACAAACTCATCCTGATCTCGGATGGACTGAGAGTGAACACATTTTCAGCACATTTTCATTTTTGGCTGAACTATTGCTTTAAATTTGTGGAGTGAGGAACTAAAATACATGTTTATAGTGTGATTTGGTTGAATATCCTATTTCTCTTGGAAATATGTTCGATTGCGGAAAGAAAATGCATTTCATGTTGACATTAATCAGCTCTCTGAAATCACAGTCTGCTGCAGGTCTGATGTAGTTTACTGTCGCTGGCCGAGTGATAAAAGTCTCATTAGCTGTGACTTTCTCAAGGATTTCTTGGCAGTGAAATGTCTGATTTGTGTTCAGGCCTCATTAGCACAAGATCAATCCCAGACTGATTATATTTGGCCGCGGTGAGCGTGTGGATCCTGCTGTCGCCGACACATGCTACGCATTATTCTGGTCAGATTACAGCTGGCTAGTTTCTTTTTCGTAGTGTGTGCCGTATGATGCAGCGGATGTGGACGTTTAGGCCTCCCTGCCAGCTAGAATTGTGGGAAATAATCAGCAGGCTGCTATAGTGAACACAAATGTCCATCTGTTGAGTTAGACAGGTCGTCTGTGTGTTCATACTGTATGAGGTTTCCTGACTGTGTGTTTGATGGAGGATGAGGTGAGGTCAAAGGTCATGCTACAGGTGGGTCAATATTGACAGAGTGAGACAGTGAGGACAGTGTGAGTGTGTGTGAATGTGTGAGTGAGCGAGCGAGCGTGCGTGCGTGCGTGCGCGTGTGTGTGTGTGTGTGTGTGTGTGAATGTGTGAGCGAGCGAGTGTGTGAGTGAGCGAGCGAGCGAGCGTGCGTGCGTGAGTGTGTGAGTGAGCGAGTGTGTGAGCGAGCGAGTGTGTGTGTGTGTGTGTGAGTGTGCGTGCATGTGTTTGAGTGAGTGTG
>NW_015661348.1:108896-110083 GCF_001515625.1 Sinocyclocheilus rhinocerous | reverse complement strand
TTCCACGAAGCAATGCTTAGCTTATTTTTCACTTTAATTTTTCGACCGCAAGGGGGGATGCTCCGACGGTTGCGGCTTACCGTCCGGAGTGTGGGGAGCAGACAATTTTTAGACCACCTTTTCCAGGTCCTTCCCCATCACAGGGGTGAGCAGTGTGGGGCTGCTCAGTCGCAGTGGAAGCTGCCGAAAAGACGCGCTGCTCCATCCCGCAGTCCTAACGACCATCACTCCATTGCCGCCTGTGTGCATGGTTTGGCTAGACACTCCCGGCCACATCCTTGGCCTGTGCCCACCACCATTCCACATCGCCACAGGACTTTTAATTTAATTTAATTTTTTTAAGGGAGAGGAGGGAAGGGGAGGGGAGGGGAGCAAGAAGCTTGCGCATAGGTATAGATTAGGGTGGGAGTGTGGGTGCGCAGACCTCACTCCCACCATCTTCACTCCTACCAGATAGACCTCCAGTGGCATGAGAGAACCCATGACGACCTTCGACAGGCAGGAAGTTGCAGAGGGCTGCCGGTAGTCCGGTCAGTTGGACTCCGCCTATGCCTGCCCTCAAGTGCAGGTTTGTTTTCAGGGTTTGCTCCCCTAGCCACGGTACCCTCCCGAGTTAACCCACATGGCTGTGGGGTTGCCTTCTTCCGCCTTCCCAGCCGTTGTAATGGTACACACACCACCATCTTCCGCCTGCGCCGTCGTTGAGGTCTTTACTATTTACCCATAGCTGGGGCTATTTACCCATAGCTGGGACAGTGGTTGACGGGCATCAGGGCATTTCCACTCATCGATGGGCCTGCATGCCACGTCTCTGGGGCCCACTGCTGCTCCGAGATCCCGTACAACTTAGCCTGGAACCGCAAGGGACCAGTTACCATGTGTGCCACGAGGAGGCGTGTACGAGATCTTGGCAGTGGAGAGGCTATATACTGGCTGAGGAGACTTACACACTCGGCTCCTCTTTTCGCCCCTGAATAACAAAGGGCTATCCGGTGGCAGCAGCTGAAAGCAGAAAGTGACAAGCAGGAGCAGCATGCATCATGCATGCTGCTAACTACAAGCACTACTACTCCAACACTGCTGCACTGACGCATCACACGCCCTTGTGCACAAGGTCACACACACACACACAGGCACGCTCACTCACTCACTCACACACACACACACACACACACACACACACATAC
>NW_015661348.1:105705-106833 GCF_001515625.1 Sinocyclocheilus rhinocerous | reverse complement strand
CGAACACACACACACCCTCTCTCACACACACACACACGCATACACACACACACACACACTCGCACACACACATACTGTACACACACACACACACACACACACACACACTTACAAACACACACACGCACTCACTCACACTCATATATATATATATATATTTGTGTTTTTGATGCTAATCAATTATGCAATGAAAAAATAAGCAATGAAGTGGCTAATGGGAGTTTATTTTGCATTTGCCTGAAGAAGGCCTATCTTTTTTTTTTGGTCCACTATTTTATTTTGCATTTAAGTTACATGTATGCTTTCAGCAGATGCTTTTATCCAAAGAGACTTACAATATATATTTTATTACAACTGATATTTTGCCTATTTGTCTGAAATAAGGCGAATTCAAGGTTGATTTATGAATATTATTTGTTGTTATATTTAAATACTTTCTGATCAGTGTTATTTTAGTATCAATGAGATACTGTTATAGTTTTTACTAATATTTTTCACTTGATTTTTATTTTTGTATTTTCTGTTTTCATTTTAATTTTAACAGTACACCTCCTTTGTTTGACAAAAATAAAGTTTGTTTTTATATGTCTTCATTTGATAACCAGAAAAATTAAAATACACAACACAACAGAATTTCTGAAAACAAGCCAAAACATTTTATAGGGCTATTGTAAAAATACATTTTAATATATTAAGTTGTTTTTATGCATTCAAATAATTAAACATGCTTAAATACAGAATTTGGTAATGATAAAACAGAACGTGAGAAAAAAATAAAACTCATTTCATAGGGCCCTAAAAATGTCATTTTTTGTTAAACTTTTAATATATTGATGTTAAATTGTATAAGTTTCATGATTTTAATTAATTAGACATGCTTTTTGATTAATAACATTTAATTTAACCATTAAAAAGGAGTCCAGAAAAATACAACCGGAAACCCGAAAAAAACGGAATTTGGGAAAAAAATAAAACGTATTTCATACGCTGCTTCTGATGGCTTAAAGACGGATCTGAATTGCGTTGGATGTTAAAATATGTTTATAAAACTAAGAAGTGAGGTGTTTTATGACCTGCTGGCATTGGTTTGGTCTTTGTTTGCTCTCTCAGATCTCCTCAGCAGCTCAA
>NW_015661348.1:80705-100705 GCF_001515625.1 Sinocyclocheilus rhinocerous | reverse complement strand
GAATAATTTTCACTGAACAAAGTAATTTTCTCACTCTGTATTATCTTAAATTAAGATGCATTGACTTGCAATCGTAAATTTAGGCCTAAATATTTTGTTAATTAAAGGTACATCAAAGTCTAAAAGGCCATGCTAATATTGCTGTAATATGTCTATATGTACGCCGAGCTGTTTAACGGTCTACTACAGGAACACAGTCGTGCATGTGATAGCTGGCCCACATTAAGAGTCTGAATTTAGGATGCTGTCAAATATGGGTCAATCCTTTGGAGCCCGAGTCCTTCAAGCACGTTAAAGCGGAATGCGAGCGTAGTGTTGGCGGCTAACGGCGGAGGCTCTTCAGTACGAGTGTGTCCGGGTCAAAGAGGACTTTCTGTTTTACAGCCCGAGAGGTTGGAGCCAGGTGTGAGGTGCTGTTTGAATCGCTGTGACCATGAGATTTATGACCCCTCTTGTGCTCAGAAAGGATCCCGGGTCAGGGATGTGAGACTTGTCCTGTTTTATATTCCACAGGAATCCTTGTTCAACCCTGAACTGTGAAACAAGAGCTAAAGCTCAGCAGTACAGCCGACGCATTAGCGTGATGGATTGGTCTGTTTTCAGGGTCGTCCTGAAAACCAGGATAGATAGAGTACTCGTGTGACGGGCTCTTCTCCAGGGTTTTGGGAAACCTTTGGTATTTTTGGCTCAGGAGTTTGTATAAATGACTTCATTCACATCCGTCAGTGTTTGCAGGGTGCGGCGGTCGCTGCCTTAGGTTTCGACACACTGGTGATCATATGTGACCCTGGAGCACAAAACCAGTCATAAGGTTACGGTAGGACATTTACAAAATATCTTCATGGAACATGATCTTTACTTAATATCCTAATGATTTCTGGCATAACAGAAAAATCTATAATTTTGACCCATACAATGTATTGTTGGCTATTGCTACAAATATACCCCAGCGACTTAACACTGCTTTTGTGCTGCAGGGACACATTTATCAGTGCTTAAAGTGCCACACAACAAAATAGATATTCTTAGCTAATTTTTTTTCAGCCTATATTGGATTTTTGGTTGAATTTATGGCAATTTTGAGTGAAAAATTTTGTTTTAGAACAAATACCTAAATAGTATTTATGAATCATTTTCACTGGAAAACTCAGTATTTTTGTCTTTCTAGTTATCAAAATATCTGCCAATGAGTTCAGAAAAATAGATTTAACTCAAAGTGAAGCAAGTTTGTTTTTATGACTCAAATTAGTTTGATCAAACTTAATTTTGATACATTTCTCAGAAAATAAAACGTCATTTTCAATCTCAAGCAAATCTATATTTAGAAATGTCTGATGTTTGTACTGACAAAACTTTTTGAGGTGAATGTATTGCTTCATTTACTAACACTGGAGATCCAAATGAACCAAAACTATGTTGCAATGGTTATTTAAGGCCTGTATGAAAGACAATGTGGTTGAAGTGACTTTTTCAAGTTTCTCTAGCTGTGAATTTGAATAGAGAACCAAACATGTAGCTGTTAGCTTTTTCAAAGAACCAATAATCATCCATTTTGACCCCAAAGCAATTCCTTTTCCATCTATCTGTCTGACATTGAGGAATTTAAATGATGTTTTTCAGCATGTGACGCAATGTTTCAGATGCATGAAAAGCCTCTTAGTAAGTCAGAGGGTTTGTTTATCTTTCGGCGAGCCGCTAATACGAGGGGGTAGGAATTCCCTCTTCCTCTTTGTTTCTCTAACACAAAGGGCTGTGCTTTGGACCGGCTCCTGCTGTGTTTGCACCTCTGTGGCCTTGAACGCAACAATGGCGTTGTCCTCCAAAAAACCTCCATGAGCACCATCCCATTACCAGCCCTTTTATTCAAGCCAGCAGTCGTAAAAAGCTTAGTGAGCATTCGGGATCTGTTATAGGCATCCTATATTGGTAGATTAGATTTGGTTTTGGGGAAAAAAGACAATTAAGATGGATTTAAGCCATAGTTGTTGCCCTGTTTGGTTCGACGATGGGAGCCAACATCATTGGCCAATTGGCCAAACCCCAAGGGAAGTTTCCATTTCATGAGCGCAAAGTTGTTGGTTTGCACCTCTCACCGTTTGAGGTAACAACACAGACCACCCTGGGTAGAAGAATCCAGTTTCATAACTTCACAAGTTGGTTGGTTTGTACCTCACCGCTTGAGGTAACAACAAAGACCACCCTGGATAGAAGAATCCAGTTTCCTCAAGCATCCCTCATTCAGGAAACCAATGGCCTCGTCCTTCTGGACAGAGCACAAACTCTGGGCTTTGTTTGTTTAAACAACAGGAAGGTCTTCACCTTTAGCACATTCCACAGGAAATTAAGGCAAAATGAGGTAAACTGTCTCTCTAGACGGGACCCTGTGGTTTTTGGGGTCAGTACTTGGGCAGCTGAATGTACGGCGCTCATAAAGCTCATTTTCATTCTTTAGGGCGTTTGGTTGCAGTCATCATCATTTTCCAGCTGTGTTCATTCAAAGAACTGCTGTAGGTTTGTTTTTCTGTCACATGTATGAAGGAAAAGCCTTGCTCCTCTGGGTCTCCTGGTGGTTTGCCAACTCTTGCATATTTCGTTCAGAACTAGCCTCCCAAAAAGTGTGTATTTCCACATACTAACTACAAACCATCCATATGGGAAGTGGATTGGCTCTGATAGTGATGGGCATTTGAATTTGCATGGTAAACGCTCTGTAAGGTACCATGTGGAGTCTTTCCGGTGTTGTGTTCTGGACCCACTAACATCTTTGTTGACTTGAGAAGTGAAAGAGTGATGTCTGACTGAAACTGCATTGAATGCATGAAGGGCCACTGCAGCTAACTTAAGTTTATGACCACTCATTCGTGATCTGTCACTTGTTTTTGCTTAAAGTGCCAAATGACAAGATAACATTTATAAGCTATTTTTAATAGACAATGAAAATCCTTTGGAATGTGGTTTTTGGCGGTCTATATTGGCTTTTCGGTTGAATTTATGGCAATTTTTATTGAGAAATGCCATTTTAGAACAAATAGTTTTGAATTATTTTTTACAGCAAAGTGATTTTCTCGCTCAATATTTTTGTCTTGTTTTCCAGTTTAAATATCTAAACGTTCTTAAATTAGCATACATTTACTGGATAAGATAAGTATTGTCTTCTAAAAATTGTTTAAAATTAAGTCAATTTATGATTAAAATAAGATAAAATATAATCCAGTGGCATCCAAAAAATAAACTGTTTTTTCCATTGAATTAAGGAAATTTTTCTGACCCCATCGGTGGTTTTATTTAAAACAAACCCACCTAATTTTGACCAATTTCTTATGTTTAAAACAAGAAAACAATTGGTCAGTGGGGTCAGAAAAATAAACTTAATTCAAATGGAAACAAGTTTATTTTTCAGACTCTATAACACCAGATTCTGATAACACTGACATGACATTTGCATGTATAAGAAATTAGTGATTTGTTGGGTGTATTCACACTCAGATTGCACCTCTGTGGCCTTGAACGCAACAATGGCGTTGTCCTCCAAAAAAACTCCACGAGCACCATCCCATTACCAGCTCTTTTATTCAAGGCAGCAGTCGTAAAAAGCTCAGTGAGCATTCGGAATCTGTTAAAGGCATCCTATATTGGTAGGTTAGATTTGGTTTTGGGAAAAAGAGACAATTAAGATGGATTTAAGCTACAGTTGTTGCCCTGTTTGGTTCAAAAATGGAAGCCAACATTATTGGCCAATTAACCGAGCTGTTGAATCCAACACTTTTTGCAAACCCCAAGGCAAGTTTCCATTTCATGAGTACAAAGTTGTTGGTTTGTACCTCACCGCTTGAGGTAACAACAAAGACCACCATGGATAGAAGAATCCAGTTTCCTCAAGCATCCCTCATTCAGGAAACCAATGGCTTCGTTCAGACTCTATAACACCAGATTCTGATAACACTGACATGACATTTGCATGTATAAGAAATTAGTGATTTGTTGGGTGTATTCACACTCAGAAGAAAAAAAAAAGAGTTGCTCAAGAAACCTGAGGAAGGGGTGGGTTAAACTGACCAGTGCTGTCCTGTGAAGTGTGTTTGAAGTGAAGGAAAGGGGTTTGGTTTAGAGGCTCTGGAGCCCACGCTGAGGGCCGAGCTCAGGCTGTTGGGGGAGTGGCTCCACAGGACTGCAGTAAATGGAAGAGCCATCTGCTGGAGTTGCTCTCCAAACACTCTACTATACACGTCCTGTGCCGCCGACTCACACACGTGCACGAGAATTACACGACAACGTCTGCTTTGGATTTAGATGGGATGAGACTCAAACTGAGAACATGTAGTCAAGGAACCACGGGGCGTTTGGCGAACACGGTTTAATTTGGAAAGCATTGAATAGGTTGAAGACGTTGCTGAGCGAGAAGGTAAGGTCGATGTTGGGTTTTTGCTTTGTGTATCACATGGAAAGTCTTTCCAACAGGGGCTGGGAGTGAATCATTTAACCTATATTTTGCTGTGTCACGTCCTACTTCTTCTAGTTATATTTGGAAGCTTTTATAAGCTTCAGATCTAGGTCTAATTGTAGCTGCAGCTCAGATTTGAAGACTCTGCATGTGTATAATGGTCTGTTGAAAAGAAAAAGGTGTCAGAGAGGTGTGTTGTGGGTAAACATCAGACGCTTCTATTCATCTGGCTCCAGCGGGTCAGAACGCAGGTGGTCTTCAGACTGTTGGGACAAGCCTTGAAACCATTTGGTCCTGGAATAACACTCAGGTCCTTCAAAGTTTGGCCAAAAGTTTGGGAGGATCACCCAAATGCTGAAACACAGACGTCCTTCCTGTTTCTAACATCTAGTATTCTCTGATAGCACTTTCAGTAAAACATTCATTGGGGTTTTTTGTCCTTTTCTGTTTCTGTTTTATTTATTTTTTGTATGATTAGAGCATTTTAATGGGAAATACGCTTATAAATTTGTTTTTCAGATAGCAGTTATAGGTCTTTTGGGGGGTGAAAACTAGTAATTCTAATGACCGATGACTGGCATGTCAATGCAGAATTAATTTTCTTTTTTTTTTTTGCTGTAGTTTTGGACTTGTTTGTTTTAGAAGATTCAAAGATGCTTTTTTATTCAAGTGTTTTTGGAAGTGACATGTCATAACTAACATCTGTATTTGTTGGATTGAAGTTTTATTACTGGCGCAACAGCCGTGGAGAGAAACTCCTCATTTCTGGTGCACAGGAATTGCTCACATCGTCTGCCAGTTCTGCTGTTCTTAAAATTAAATCCAGAGACAGAATTCCAGCACTGACTCAGATCTGGACCGGGCCAAATCAAACAGGTCCTGACGGGCCGGACTAATGGAGCGGCATCAGTGCCAGCGGATCTGCCGAACGGGCGGCAGTATGAACGTTTCCACATTTACTGGGCCTAATGAAGACTTGTTTTTACACACACGCCATTCATAATCATCAGAGTGTCATTCTGACTAATTTAGCTGAGAAAAATGGTATTATGTTCAAAATGGTCTCATTTACTATCTCTCAAAACTAGATTTTGTTGGCCTTACTACCACTATGCTTGCAGTAATCGAAATGTATCTGGTTTAACCCATGTTATTTCTGTGAGAATTACAACTTAACAGTTATTCTAAAGTTGTGGAAATGAGCTATTCAAGATGTGATTTGTTGGGTCTTGACCTGGTATCCTCAGGACACACATGCGAATGATTCTGTCAGAGCATTCATTTGCATTGTGTTTAGCAGTCGTATGATTTTTATTAGCCATGTTAAGTAATGCATAATTTAGAGTAAAAATAAAGATGCTTAAAATGCATTTATTCCCTAGAAGTCAGACGGTTCTTTGCTATGCTGAGGGTCCATTACCATATGAGTCACTGGCAGTTACCCCTATGTGATCACCCGGGGTCCATCCCCTCCCCAGGCAACTCACCCTCCACCCATCTACCCCCTATTGAGGGCCATTCAGGCCTCCTGTGGGTGGATCTAACAGATATGCATCTCAGACCTCCAAAGTCATGTTAACAAGCAGCTCTACAAGAGAGCAGGCTGTTAACCACTCGGGGCTGGAGGGCTTTTTCAGGGCGAGGAACTGCCTTGGGTTCCCCGAGGTCCCTGCGATTCACTCAGAACCGCTCAATCGTAAAATTGCTGTTTATTTTCGATGAAACAATACTGCAGTTTCTCTTCACTTGGGTTGTTGATTAGATCTGGAGGCTCAGGAAGTGATGCTGATGGCATCTAAGACAGAAATTAGCATACTTAGGGAGACTGTTTGGCAGAATGGGTGTTGCCACTTTGAGCTCCTTTCCTGTATCAGCGACTTCCTCTGAAGAAAATATCATGTCCTAGTGAATTTTGCACCACTGGAAGGAAGAGTTAACATGGCAGGGAATATATCTCTTCTGCTAGAATTACAAAACTAGGTTAATGATTGAGGAGTCTCTTAGAGGAACCTTTATTCAAAAGCCCAAAATGAAGTAAAACCTGGGTAACGAAGTCACAGTCTTCAAACACTTTGGGTCACTTTGTAGTGCTTTTGTCAGGGTGTCTGTATGATTTTCACAGAATTTAACTGAAGAGAATTTCAGGCCTGAACAGAAAACCATGTTGGGTCGTTTCAGTTGTTCCCCCATCATGAGGGGGTCTGGAACTATTGCATTTGCTACAAAATCTCAAATGTGAAGTGGCACAGATAAAACATCAATTTAACTGCAGTGCAATACACTTACCCAGCATTAATTTATAGTTGAGCCTTCTGATAACGTGTGTATGGTGTTCTTGTGAAACTTTAGTAAAGTTTACTATGGTGAATCAGTTTTGAGGGATTTTAGTGATGCGTTACTCTTTTTACTTCTGACCTGCTAGGATAGTCATAACATGGAAGATTAATTATTTTGAGTGTGCATTTTCTTTTCAGCTTACTTCCAAAGAAACGTCTGCCCCATATTCCATCTCTTTAACATTTTTTCATTAACATTTTCCATATTGAGGCATTAGGTTTCATGAAAAGTAAGCACAATTTCCCTCTTCCTAATTCTTAGTACCTGCCAAATAAAAAAGATCCAGTGATTCTCATTGGTGTGAAATTTGATCTGACATTTCTTGGCACTTTTTTGCGAGATTCACCCTTTCAGTGTTGATGCACGTATCTGGATTTATCTTCTCAAACCAGTCTAAATTGCTGTACATGAGAAACTAACACCTGTCAGCCGGTTCAGTCCATCCATCTCACCTGTTTTCATTCCAAAAGCAGCAGCTCCAGAGATCAAAGTGTCAGATGATACGTCACTCAGCAGGACGTGATGCGGTGTGGCAGGTTCTAAAACACTGTCCTCAACAAACAGCACAGGGGCTTGAAGAAAGACATGGTTTCCAAGCATTACCATATGGCTTTGTTATGCTTTGTGTCCTGAAAGGACTTCAAAGGAGTGACAGGGAAGAAAGCAAGAGATCTTGTCTTGAGAAGTTGTCTGTTTCAGCTGAAAGAGTTCTTAACAGAGTCAAGTAAACTATGTTGTCGGGAAAAATCATAGATGGCATGCATTAGTGCTCAACTCAACCAGAAGAGAGTCCCAGTAGAAGGAAATGGAAAATACCAGAAAGCTTCCACGGTGATGATGAGTCAGGAAAATGCATTAAAGTAAATAGACTGTAAAAGAGTTAGGATGGTTGAAGTTTGAAGGGAATGTCCGACCTCATCACGGCAAACCTCAGCACAATAGCAGTAACAATAAAACTGCCATCGTTTTATGAGAAGAATATATTTAGCAGGCCTCCACCCCGGGCTGGAAGTCACTGTAATGGCCATTAAATGTTTTGGGATGCTGCTTTATTCCAGTTGCGTTTCTGTTCTCATCCCAATACAATGTGTCATACGAGCCGTTTTATCATGTGGTTTCATGATCCATGATACATTGTTCCCTCTTTAGGAGGTCTTTCTGATGAACATCGAGAATTTCGGCGGTTTCCACGGCGCCATCAGGCAGCTGGACATGGAGCCGAAGGTCAACAAGCTCGCGTTCGGCTTCCAGCAGAGCTCCACCTCAGATGACGACTCAGGGTGCGCCTTGGAAGAATACGCCTGGGTGCCACCGGGACTTCGACCAGAGCAGGTAAAACGATCTCTATGGGTTTATGAAAGTCTAGAACTTACTGGAATCTTGCCTCCACAACATTTAACAGTGAACTTACCTCAATGCTTTGGTGTTTTTGTCAGAACAACACACATGTGGGGTAGGAAATAGTTAGAAGGCAGCATTAAGCCAAAATGGTAACCTCTTTAGAAAGATTAAGTCATTTGAGATAGTTTGAAGGGGAAAAACTGCAGTCCAGTAACAACTGTGTCACAAAATGCAAAGGAGCCGCATGTCTTCAGTTTCAGGGAAGGACTCTGCTCAGTGTTGCCTGAATAGTAAAATGCAGTTTGAGATGCGATGTTTTAACACAATGTGTAAGTTGTTATACAATAAATGCGCCAGATGTGATCTTTATTAAAATTCCAAACTGTTGGTCAATCATTCTGTTAGCAGTGCTAGTCATAGTCACTACGATTTAGAGGACCTGACTGGATTTTTGCAGGCTCAGCTAAACACTGTGAAGGAAGCACCCCACAGGCATATTTGGGAACAGGAAATGCTGCTTTTTATTTACAAACTACTTCATGGAAAATCTGCAAGTCATTATCTCAAGCTGCCAGACAAAAGTGCTTGAAACGATGAGGAAAAGCCGCTTGCTAACAGCCAAGCTTGCAGCCACAACTTTTTTCCTGGTGCTGGCCGCAAAGGCGGTCCTCTCGTGCCTGGAGGCGCGCTGATGTGGCGCTGGTTCCAGTCGGTGTCCCACACTTCCCCCGGCTGCCCTCAAGAGCACCCCTGAATAAAATCTGAAGTGACGGTTGAGGGAAAAGGTCTAAAGCAATTTGGAGACCCCTAAAGTCCCAGAGCAGCTTTTGTGTTAAATGCAAGAGTCAGCTGTAATGCCTTTATAGCAGCCGTTCTGTGAATTGCCCTGCATATTATAGGTGATCATTGTGGGGAAGAACAAACACTCAGGAATAGTGTTGTTCAAGGGCCTAAGGCTCAGTAACAGAGGTAATATCAGATTGAAATGAGGTTGATTTATGGTGCCACTAATCTACAGGTCTAAATGGCATTCCAGTAGAGTAACTCGACGGCAGCAGGACACTCTTTATGCAGGAAAAGACTAGCTTAATCCACCTATTTATCTGGGGGCTCTTACGACCAGCACTCATAAAGGGATCCCACTCACAAGGCTTAGGTCACAGTGTCAAAGAAGCACAATAGAGTACAGTAAAAAGCCAAAACTGGTGGCTCAAGTTTCATAAAAGGTCAACTTAGTTCTGAGGGTTTTGTTGACAGATACACAGGAATGACAGGCCAAAAAAATCAACCTGGAACACCTGATACACCTTTCTGAAACTCACACTTTCTGATCAGATCATTTATGACAGATAGGTGCAAGCTGAGCTAGTTCATTGGTAACTGCCTTTTGGACTTTGTTCATACTCTACATGGAATGACTGACCTGATCTGTCTCCATCTCACCTCTAGGTCCAGCTTTACTTCTCTTGTCTACCTGAGGACAAAGTCCCTTATGTGAACAGCCCCGGGGAGAAATACCGCATCAAACAGCTCCTGTACCAGCTACCTCCTCATGACAATGAGGTGAGTTTATAGAAACAAAGGAAAGTAGGAGCTGCATCAGCAGCCATGAAAGCCCCTATTGTTTCCCCAGCATCGCTGCAGTCCAGAATGCCCACGCATCACATTTCAAAACCCCCTCAAATAGCTTTTTTTGCTGCAGCGTGGTGTGGGTGTTTTTAGCTTCATGGGTTTAGAGCTTCACCACATCCACTGCCATCAGAGAAAGAGGCTTTGTCACTTAATATCTCTGTGGGTGCTTGTACAATGAGACTTTTGAGCTGAAGATTGTATGATGCTGTTTGGGGAGATTCGATCTGACATGTGGCACCGAGAATCTTCACATTGCTGTGGTCTGAAAGCCTTGAGACATTGCTCTGTATCAGTGCTGTTTTATTGTTATCTGTGGCCAAAGTCCCTTATGTGAACAGCCCCGGGGAGAAATACCGCATCAAACAGCTCCTGTACCAGCTACCTCCTCATGACAATGAGGTGAGTTTATAGAAACAAAGGAAAGTAGGAGCTGCATCAGCAGCCATGAAAGCCCCTATTGTTTCCCCAGCATCGCTGCAGTCCAGAATGCCCACGCATCACATTTCAAAACCCCCTCAAATAGCTTTTTTTGCTGCAGCGTGGTGTGGGTGTTTTTAGCTTCATGGGTTTAGAGCTTCACCACATCCACTGCCATCAGAGAAAGAGGCTTTGTCACTTAATATCTCTGTGGGTGCTTGTACAATGAGACTTTTGAGCTGAAGATTGTATGATGCTGCTTGGGGAGATTCGATCTGACATGTGGCACCGAGAATCTTCACATTGCTGTGGTCTGAAAGCCTTGAGACATTGCTCTGGATCAGTGCTGTTTTATTGTTATCTGTGGCATTGTGGCATCACAGCTTGAACACGCATAGCTTGTGTTTTTCAGTGTGTCGTTTAATTTTACTCTAAATCCAGAGGTGTAGAATTTCCTTGTGTTAAAATATTGTTTACTCACCAAATTGACTAAGAGATGGTCTAAGCAAAAGTTCCTGGACATGCTTAAAAGCGCCTAAACACAAGCTTGCACTGCATCAGAGAATGCTTGGATTTCAATGGGGATGAGCATAGGATGTTTGCCAAACTGACACACTGTCATGCAACCAAAAGTTGAGAGAATTTTAACTTTTGCTGCAGTGTAGTCTGATTTGTTGGATCCAGCTGAGCTTGAGATTTTAAACTGTCTCTTTCCACATTCTGAAAACACATTTTATGCATTTGTATTTGTCAAACTTCATCAATGCTTTCTCCTTGCTCAAAAAACCTGCATGTGGTACACAAGGGCTTCTTTCTGAATTGTTTGACAGCAAACACGTTTTAAATATCTCCCTCAGGTGCGATACTGCCAGACTCTCAGTGAAGAAGAGAAGAAGGAGCTTCACATGTTTAGCTTGCAGAGAAAAAGAGAGGCCCTCGGGCGAGGAACTCTGAAACTGTTGCCAAGGACGATGCTTCATGCGTCATGTGAACACGTAGGTGTTTGAGCCAAGAGTGTTGTGCTGAAGGAAGTGACTGTTTGATGCTGATTATTTAAACATTTTGCCTCTTCAGTGTAGAGTGAACATCAGTGGAGGGGAGATGGTGGTGTTTGCTTCACGAGCAGGACCTAGCCAGTGTTGGCACCCAGCATGCTTCACATGTTCCACCTGCAATGAACTCCTGGTTGATCTCATTTACTTCTACCAGGACGGGAAGGTCCATTGTGGACGGCACCATGCTGAATTGCTAAAGCCACGCTGTTCCTCCTGTGATGAGGTGAGTTTCATTTTTCATACTTATTGTTCTGTGCATGAAACAAGGCCCGTCGTATCACAGACACCCTCACTCATTTTTTGATGTCATTGTCCTGTCAGATTATTTTTGCGGACGAGTGCACTGAAGCTGAGGGTCGTCACTGGCATATGAAGCACTTTTCTTGCTTTGAATGCGAGACCATCCTGGGTGGTCAACGGTACATCATGAAGGATGGTCGACCCTACTGCTGCGGTTGCTTCGAGTCTCTGTACGCGGAATACTGTGAGGCCTGCAGTGAACACATCGGTAAGCCCAAACATCTCTCTAAATGTCATTTACCACAAACCACGTTCCACTGTTGCCTGTGAGAAGCTGACCTTTAACTCCGGTTTATTTTCTTCTAGGGGTGGACCATGCCCAAATGACCTATGATGGCCTTCATTGGCACGCCACAGATGCTTGTTTTAGCTGTGCACAGTGCAAGAGCTCCTTGCTGGGGTGTCCCTTTCTGCCCAGACAAGGCAGGATCTACTGTTCCAAGACCTGCAGCCTAGGGGAGGACATCCATGCCTCAGATTCTTCCGATTCAGCCTTCCAGTCCGCAAGATCTCGGGAATCACGGCGCAGCGTGAAGATGGGCAAAAGCAGTCGCTCTGCAGACCAATGTCGACAGTCTCTTCTCTTTTCACCCGCAAGCAACTACAAGTTCTCCGGACTCTCAGGGAACGCTGATGACACCTTGTCCAACAAGCTGTCACAGCTAAGCTTTGCAGACAACCACTTCTGGAGGAACAGGGAGGAGCAGGAAGCACCCGAGGACCATGAGGAATGGGCTGAGCACGAGGACTACATGACCCAGCTCCTCCTCAAGTTTGGTGAACATGGAATGTTCCAGCAGCCGGACGACACCAAGCCAACTGACCTCTGGACGACTGACTCTGAGGTAAAAAAAAAGTCAAGGATGCCAGGCAGTGGTGGGAATGGCAATCTGGCCAGTAAAAAATACAAGGCAGACATGTACTGGGCACAGTCCCAGGATGGACTAGGTGACTCTGCGTATGGAAGTCACCCTGGACCTGCAAGCAGCAGAAAGCTCCAGGAGCTCGATTTGGAGCATGGAGCCAGCTTTAAGCATGAAGATAAACTGTGGTATAATGACTCATTGGAGTGCATCACAGATGAACTGAAGCAAGCTGAGCAGAACATCAGAGACTCAATGGACTCCCTGGCGCTCTCCAACATCACAGGTGAGACTAAAGGATCAATATACAATTGATATTCTTGAGTGCAAACTGAAGTATGAGAGACAATTGAGGGGGAAATCTGAGGAAATCTATAGAGTTTTGCATCTTTGGTGGGATGTTGTCCTTGAAAATAAGGCATGCCATGGCATTTAAATTAGACTACTGAATGTATTTTTTTTGCACTCGTGTGTAATCTGGACATCTGTGATCCTTTCAGGTGCTTCAGCTGATGGGGATATTAAAGACAAACCGTTGCTCTACTCGTTACAAAAGTTCTCTGAGCTTGAACGCTGTGAGAACACCAGCAACATGGGGATGCTGAATTCATCAATGCTGCACAGGAGCACCAACTCTCTGAAGAGCCTCACCTCTGAACTCGAGCGTGTGGAGGTCATTGAAGAGGAGGAACAGGAGCAGGTGGTTCCGCTCCCAGAGGAGAGGCCTAAACCACCTCACTTACCTGTCTTAAGAAGGTCCAAGTCCCAGTCCAAACCACAACAGGTGAAGTTCTCAGATGATGTTGTGGATAACGGACGATATGACGACCTGGAGGTGCGGCAGCCTCCCATGAGCGAACGCACTCGGAGACGAGCGTACCACTTTGACGAGCAAGACCAGCAGCGCCACCAGCATCACCACAGACAAAGAAGGAGTCGTAAGTCTCGTTCGGACAACGCGCTTCACTTGGTGCCCAAGGAAAAGGCCCGTAGGTGCTTCAAGGAGGACCGTCGGCAGCATGGGCCAGGTCTTAACTCTCACTACGGACAGCCTTCCTATGCCCACGCTGACTCGGAGTATGGTCTGCACAACCAGGCGGCAGAGAGGTTTTTACGCCTTTACGGGGATGAAGACGACTGGTGCTCTA
Source organism: Sinocyclocheilus rhinocerous (assembly GCF_001515625.1). NCBI lineage: Eukaryota > Metazoa > Chordata > Actinopteri > Cypriniformes > Cyprinidae > Sinocyclocheilus > Sinocyclocheilus rhinocerous. Next base: position 87,171 of record NW_015661348.1, on the reverse strand, counting down.
CCTGCTCCTCTTCATCATCTGAATCAGAGGAGGAAGGCTTTTTCTTGGGCCAGCCTATTCCACAACCAAGACAACCTCAGTACCAATATTACACTGATGAACTTCCATTTGGCACAAGGACAAAGTCCAAACAGAAGAGAGGACGGAAGGGCAAAAACTGCATAATTTCATAGAATTGGGAAGGAAGTTTGAAACTTTTTTTCATTATGTAACGTGCTTTGAACTGTTATTTGAATTGGAATACAACTTGTTCCACATGGCTTGCCATGCAGTGACATTGATGGCCAACGCAGTATCTAAACCATGCTTAACTGCTGCAGTAATGCATGTTAGGTGATAAGTGATTATAGTCTTTGAAAGAACCAGAAGAATATAATATTTATGAAGCCGCTTTTAGAGACTAAAGGAGAGAATAATTTAACTTTGCAAAAATTAATGTATATATTGTAAAATGTTCAGTTAAAGCTAATATTTTTATATCCCTGAATTTCAAAAGATTTTTTTTTTAAAGAATTTTACTGAAAAAAGTACTAAAGAACAAAGGTTTGCAGCGACTCCACTTTTGTTAATCAGGGTTTTAAAAATAACTATGTAACATTTGGTTAGCATAGCCGCTCAATTTGTACTAAAACATTGACTACAAAACATTGTACGTTACGTATATCCAAAGCTTGTTCGGGTGTCATTTTATTGATGGCTTATACAGACAGATCACTGTAATCTGTATGCAATGCAAACTGGAACAATAAGGCTAATAATAAAAAATTATATATATATAAATATATACATGCACATTTTGTGTCTACTATGTCTTTACGTCTACTGTCCACATCAATCCATTGTGTAGTTGAGTCTGTCAGTCTGGGATTTTACAGGCTGTTAACACAGAATGTGTTCTTGTATTCTGTCTGAAATATTTTGTTATTGTGGGTCTGTTGGCACATGTACTGTAGACTGACATCTTGGACTGACATTGACATTTTTAGTGTAACACAGCACAGCTTTTTAAAGCTTTAAAATCCCTATATGCACACTGAGCCTGCATATACAGCAGGACAAAGGTAAGCTAAATGACAATTTAAACACCAAACACTGTTTGAGTATATGATAACACTTTATTTAATGAACATGTTGCATGCTTGGGCCTCCTTTCAAAACTTTATCATCTCATAACGGCAAAAATACAACATTTCTGAGTATAGTTATTATAGTCACATAAGATAAACAATGAACTGTTAGTGTGGTTCTTGAACTAAAAGCCAAAAAAATGGGTTTAGGACAGCTGTGCTGAATAACACGAAAGCTAGATTGGCAAAAACTAAACAAACATTACTTCTAGACAGTTGTGTAGTGTGCTGGGACACTTCATTTCTAGCGATATCGTTGACTTGATTGCAAAGATACTATTTAAACTGAACTGAGCTGGATGATGACATCACTGAATTCAATGATGAACTGCCTTTAACTGAAAAATTAGTGTTTACTATTGTCATTTTGCATTATTGACACACTATTTTCCTAATTAATGCTGTTCAGTTGCTTTGACACAATCTGTATTGTTAAAAGCGCTATATAAATAAAGGTGACTTGACTTGACTTGACTTCATGGTCAGCTTATGGATCATGGTTGGGTTTGGCCGGTTTGGTTTGGCTCGGTTTGACCAATGCATTCACCTCAGAAGTAAACTAGGTGAGGTTTTCCAAGTATTTTCCCCCGATTTCAACCAGGTTCTTATGCAGCGCTGACAGGAGCGTCGGTTTAAGAGGTTGGATCTTTGGATATAAACATCTTCACCACTATTCCAAAGGTCTCGCAGTCCTGTTTGTACAACTGGAAGAGACGAACAGCTGTTGGACTCATCTGAGGTCTGAAAGTGAGGTACTTTAAAAAAGATAAACTCTCAAGTTACAGTTTATCACTTGTCTGAAGTATTATTCATGTCTGGAAACGATTCGTTGGCAATTTCTATGATAGACCTGCACAGAATCAACAACGTTTTCAATGCTGATTCTAGGTGAAAATACAGAGTTCCTTGAAATAGATTTAAATAAGGTCAAATTTCTTGTAGGTAGAACTCAAATTCTGTAAAATTCCATGAGCTTTCAGGAAAATTCACTGGTTTCTTGTTCTGTGCAGGTCTATACATGAATAATGTGAATTCAGCTGATCCATCTTGTGAAAATGCTCAACAGGACAAACTGGCAGGTGATGACGTCTCGCTGGGGTTGTTCTAACCTAAGCATGGCTTTTTAAGAGCTTGACAAAGCAGTTTCACTGTGTACTAAACGGCACTTTGACCTCCAGCGAATAAGTCTCTTGGCTGTAAACTTAACAGCCGTGCGTTTCAAGCCCAGAGACTATGGGAAATGTGCAGCAACAGGTGTGTGACTGTGTTTGCATGGAGACCTAAAAGCAGGAAGAGTGTTGAAGCTTGTTAAGAACTGCTCAGTTATTTCACACCAGACTTTAAAGGCCAACAAACTCTCCACCAGGTTTAAAGATGTGCAAAAATGGTGCTTAAGAGGTTTATGATGCCTTGCAAATGTCCCAGGTGTGATGTCCAAGACTCCTTCATTACCTGAAGGCAGCGGACGAGGTGTGATCGGCTTTTATTTGATCCGTGCTGTAGGGAAGGTCTTGAGTTCATGCACATAAATGCAGATTAACACATCCCATCAGGTTTTAAAGGAACGTTTCGGTTCAATATAAGTTGAGCTCTATTAACAGCATTATATCCATTATATTCTGAATATATGATGTGGATTTTCTCTCACATCAAACTGGTGTGAAGTAATTGCTTACTTGTCTGTGTAAAGTTATATCCCATATTTCAACTTTAATTAAGCTGGTAAACTTACCTACATCCATCTACAAAACACTGTTTTCATGAGTAAACTCCATCCACTGGAATTACCAACACAATCTCACGGCAATTGGAAACTATTTTACATTTTGGCAAACTGGTGGCCAATTCATATAAATTTGTACGTTCTTGGGCCCCACTGATGGAAATTTATTGGTGGAGCTTCATGCAAATTTTTCAAGAAATTTTATGTTTTTGTACCAATTGCATTGTACAAATTCACATGAAATTGCCAGCTCATTAAACAGTAAAATTTTCTCTGCAAAGCAATGCAAAAAAAAAATTTTTCTTGGTATTTTTGTCATATTTTCAAATGCAAATATCTGAACATACTTAAATTATGATATATTTACTTGTATCAAAATTACACAAGAAGTCTTGTTTTCTGATAAATATGCCCAAAATGTAGTTTTTGCTTAAAACAAGAACAAATATCTGCCAACGGGGTCAGAGAAATGAACATGTTTTCACTTTGAATTAAGTTTCAGTTCATCTTGCCCTTTTTAAAACCAAAAACTCACTTAATTTTGATGCATTTTTCAGAAAACAAAACTAAAGTCATTTTGCTTCTCAAGTGTATGTGTCTTGATCTAAAAAAAAAAAAAAGTTTAGATATTTGTACTAGAAATCAAGTCAAAAATACTGAAGAAGAACATCATTTTTTGTGGTGTAGTGCTGTCACTAAATGAGCAATTTAGACACTTTACAGCTAAAAATATCAAAAGAGAAAAAACGAAGAGCCCTAATTATGTTCTGACATGAGCTGAACTCAAATATGAAACATACATTAAACAGTAAAAAAGTAAGTATAACTGCTTCATTGTAAGAGATCATGAGAAAAGCACAAAATTACAAGGTCCGATGGGTTCATCCTCCAAATGTCTCTCATTTTTTTCTGTCTTTGACCAACATCATAAAGCATCTGCAGATTTGGGCCACATCTCAGAAACGGCTTTATAATCATGCTGACGAATTATTGCACACAATGTAGCGTTTATAATTTATAATCATTTAGCGTTTAAATGACAGCGTTTAGTCGGTCAGGTCCACTTCAAAAACAGCAGAGAGACTGGAGGGGTTCTGGGTTCAGTCAAAAGGTGAGCCAAGAAGAACAAAACGGCCTGAGAAAGAGAAAACAAGACCGAAAACAGAAGAAAGATACTCAGGGTTTGAGAGCATCCAGGTTGAATAATCTTAAACTGCACTGATATTTTGAGGAGGAATTTTTTTATATTTAATATGGAGTTTACACTGCAATAAAATGTTTTTCTTACTCAGTATTTCTGTCTTGTTTTCCAGTACAAATATCTGAACATTCTAAAAATCAAGATACATTCACTTGATTAGCAAATGATTTAAGATATTAAGTGTTGTTTTATGAAAAATTGATCTGAATTTTGTTAGTTTTTGCTAAACAAGAACAAATATCTGCCAAAGCGGTCAGAAAAATAAACTTAATTCAAAGGGAAAACATGTATTTTTCTTGCCCCACTGGCAGATATTTGTTCTCATTTTAAGCAGAAACGAACACAATTTTGATAATTTTTTCGTAAAACAACGCTTATCTTGTCATTTTGCTTCTCAAGTCGATGCATCTTGATTCAAGAAAGTCAGATATTTATACCAAAAAAAAAAAAAAAACAAGGCAAAAATACTGAGTACGAAAATCATTTTTGCAATGTATGCACTGCAAAAACATTTCTAGCTCAGTATTGTTGTCTTGTTTTTCCATTATAAATATCTAAACTTTATCTAAAATACATTTGCTTGATTAGCAGAATGACTTAACATATTAAGTTTTGTTTTCTGAAAAATATATCAAAATTAAGTAAGTTTTTGCTTAAAACAAGAACAAATATCTGCCAGTGGGACAAGAAAAATTAAGGTTATTTCATTTTATTATTTAATTAAGATTATATTTCTGACCCCATTGACAGATATTTGTTCTGTTCTAAGCAAAAACAAATCTAAACTTTCTTGAATTAAGTTGCATTTACTTGAGAAGCAAAATGACAAGCGTTGTTTTATAATAATAATAAAAAAAGATCAGAACTTAATTCATTTCTGCTTAAAATGAGAACAAATATCTGCCAGTGGGGCAAGAAAAATAATTGTTTTCCCTTTGAATTAAGTTTATTTTTCTGACCGCTTTGGCAGATATTTGTTCTTGTTTTAAGCTAAAACTAACAAAACTTTGATACATTTTTCATAAAACAACACTTAATATCTTAAATCATTTGCTAATCAAGTGAATGTATCTTGATTTAAGAATGTTCAGATATTTGTACTGGAAAACAAGACAGAAATACTGAGTAAGAAAAACAGTTTTTGCATTGTGAAATGTAAATGTTGAAAAGTAATACAGTTGCTATATTGACACTGTTTTTTACAGAAGAACTGCAATGAATCTGCATGAAGCGTCATGAACTGGTGAACATGGATCCTGTGTTTGCTCTTGTAAAGATATAAAGGAGGGTGCTTAAGTTGCTTTTCAGGCCAAATAAAGATGCAGAAATCATCTCGCTCTTGAAGACACTCGAAGGTTTACAACAGGAAAAAGAAATGCATATAGTAAGTTTGTTAAAATTATTGTTTTGTAACCATAAATGTAGGAATTGACTGGATGATTGGATTCTCTATATGAAGGTGGTTCATACTACATGAGAAGATTGGACAGTTGGATCAGCGGCGGAGCAAGCTAAAAATATTTTTCTGAAATATTATGAAGAATTTTCCTTTGGAATACTCAGAAATGTCTTAAATCAGTAAATAGGACTCTAAAAGGCCTTAAGTAAATTTAGTTCTTTTCTAAAAACCATTTGCCAACTAAGTTAACAATTTTGTTATCTAAGCAAACATCTCTCCACTCCTCCAAGGGAATGTATAGTTACTTGTCTCAACTTGGTTAAATGCTGGAGATTCCCACAATCATCCCAGAAGGTGGTAATGAGCAGGTTTCCACCCATCTGCCAGTAACGACTCCAGACTCAATTAGAGGACATTTGTTCTGGGAGCCTTTGGCGACGTCTGAAGAGTTATTACACTTCGCAGATCCCAGTGAGTTTCAGTGTTCTGGAGGCCGACCGCATTCAGACGCTCTGTGCTTCTTGGTTCTCAGGAGCTTTTAGAGCGCCGGGCGGTTTGATGTCTCGCTGACAAACATGCCCTTGTAATCCTGCCTGCCAACACGAGCTGAATCCCTCACGTTTGCAGTAAAGGGTGTGTGTGTGTGTGTGTGTGTGTGTGAGTGTGTGTGTGTGTGTGTGTGAGTGTGTGTGAGTGTGTGTGTGTGTGTGTGTGAGTGTGTGTGAGTGTGTGTGTGTGTGTGTGTGAGTGTGTGTGAGTGTGTGTGTGTGTGTGTGTGAGTGTGTGTGAGTGTGTGTGTGTGTGTGTGTGAGTGTGTGTGAGTGTGTGTGTGTGTGTGTGTGAGTGTGTGTGAGTGTGTGTGTGTGTGTGTGTGAGTGTGTGTGAGTGTGTGTGTGTGTGTGTGTGAGTGTGTGTGTGTGTGTGTGTGTGTGAGTGTGAGAGTGTGTGTGTGTGTGTGTGTGTGAGTGTGTGTGTGTGTGTGTGTGTGTGAGTGTGAGTGTGTGTGTGTGTGTGTG
>NW_015661348.1:78249-78982 GCF_001515625.1 Sinocyclocheilus rhinocerous | reverse complement strand
GTGTGTGTGTGTGTGTGTGAGTGTGAGTGTGAGTGAGTGTGAGTGAGAGTGAGAGAGTGAGAGTGAGTGAGTGTGAGAGTGTGTGTGTGTTCTATATACACTACTGTTCAAAAGTTTGAGGTCGGTTAAATTTTTTTAAAATGTTTTTCTAAGAAATCACTTATGCTCACCATGGTTGCGTGTGTGTGTGTGTGTGTGTGTGTGTGTGTGTGTGTGTGTGTGGGACGTCCTGAAGCTCGTCGACTGTCACACATCTTATAATTAGAGGCCGGCGCATGAACTTGACACTCATATTTCTGCACATCCTTTGGCAGTCAATGTCTCACTTTTGTACCGGTTTGCTTAGAGAACCAGTTGTTCCTAGGGTTTTCTGGGTTGTTGCAAACACCACTAATACATGTATATTAATAAACAGGCCTGTTAAGAGACACTGGTTCATAAAATGCGAGTCAGCGGCTGCCATCATTTTGAGAGTCAAAAAAAGCATATCAGGAAATACAAAATTAGTACCTGTGGTCTTATGAAGCAAAACGATCCGTCTGTGGTTAGGGCTGTCACTAATGATTATTTTGGTAATCGAGTAATCTGATAATTTGTTGTGGTAATAAAAATAGACCTAATCGACTTTAAAATGACTTAAAATACATATATAAAAGCAATGAGGCAATAATAATTGGTTCAAATAAAATATCAAAAGCAAGTAATCATATGGTTTTATTGAACAAAACAGTTA
>NW_015661348.1:68911-74760 GCF_001515625.1 Sinocyclocheilus rhinocerous | reverse complement strand
CTCTTTCAGTAATTTAGTGGGTACAGGATCTAACAGACATGTTGTTGGTTTAGATGCAGTGATAAGTTTATTTAGCTCTTCCTGGCCTATAATTGTAAAGCACTGCAGTTTATCTTTTGGTGCGATGAATGAATGAATAAACAGGCCTGTTAAGAGACACTGGTTCATAAAATGCGAGTCAGCGGCTGCCATCATTTTGAGAGTCAAAAAAAGCATATCAGGAAATACAAAATTAGTACCTGTGGTCTTATGAAGCAAAACGATCCGTCTGTGGTTAGGGCTGTCACTAATGATTATTTTGGTAATCGAGTAATCTGATAATTTGTTGTGGTAATAAAAATAGACCTAATCGACTTTAAAATGACTTAAAATACATATATAAAAGCAATGAGGCAATAATAATTGGTTCAAATAAAATATCAAAAGCAAGTAATCATATGGTTTTATTGAACAAAACAGTTAATGTAATAAAACAATATAATCATAAGTTATATATATTATGTATTATGTAAAATGCCTGCAGAGGCGTGAACGGCCCAATGATTGTTTTTACGCTTTACAGCGCGATCTAATCCTTGTTTAATATTGACTAAACAACATTTAATTAAAACGTCCACTTAATCGTTAATATTTGAGCTCAGAGTGAGGGCTTAAACTTTTATTTTGAAGTCGCGATGAACAGTTCGCATATTTAGAAAGAATATGATGTATTCTCCTGTGTTTGGTGTAAAGGTTTCTAAACGATTGACCTTATAAATCTGACAGAATGGTGCACTCGTTCCCAGATGAACGTTATAAGCGACTCACAGCATATGCAGAGATGGAGTTTGAGACGTTCCGACCGTGTATGTAAATGATTACTGTTAGTGTGGAGCAGCGTTTACTGTGAACGGAGCCGTAACCGACACGCATAGAAATAAAGCACATATTAAACCTGCAGCGCATATGTTTATTTAATTGAATCGCAGCCTTTGTGAATTCACAATAGCACTATGCTTTATTTAGATTTTTAGATAGTTTTCATATTTCGTGCAGCCATAGAAAACGGTATTTTAGCGGTTAATCGACACGGGCAAATTGCAATTGAGGATTTTTTATAATCGAGTACCCGAACTTAATTGAGGAATTGTGACAGCCCTAAAACTGATCATTATTACTGTAATCCACAGCCTCAGGCAAAAGGGAATTAGATTATTTTCCGTGAACTGCTTATTTCGGATAGTTCATTTCAATGAAGTGGTTCAGTTCACTAGTTCGTTTACATAATCATGTAGTGGTGTAACGTATACACTATTATATTATTAAAGCACCCAATAATGATGTGAAACGTGGATGTTTTCCATGTCTAGAGCATTTAAAGTGAATAAAATAGTCTTCATCAGCTCACCTTTTTACATAGAGAAACCATAAAAACTTTCACCTCTTCATTCAAGTGTTGGGTTCACGCATGCGCAGATCAGCGGCTCATCGGTCTTCAGTCCGAGTTGAACTGTTTCCTCAGTTCAGTGTCTGTTGGAGGAACTGGAGCACTGAATGATTCATTCATCACAGGATCAGATACGCCGCTGTTTCGGCTCATTTCCAGTCGGAGTGACTGTCAGGAGTCTGAAAGTGAGTTCTGTTTAAGTAACTTGTAGATCTGTGCTGCTCGTGCCGCGAACTGATTCAATTGGTGAACTGATTCAATTGGTGAATTGGTTCGATTTGGTGAACTGATACGATTTGGTGAACTGATTCATTTGGTGAATTTGTTCGATTTGGTGAACTGATCCGATTTGATGAACTGATTCATTTGGTGAATTGGTTCGATTTGGTGAACTGGTTCATTTGGTGAATTGGTTCGATTTGGTGAACTGATCCGATTTGGTGAACTGGTTCATTTGGTGAATTGGTTTGATTTGGTGAACTGATTCATTTGGTGAATTGGTTCGATTTGGTGAACTGATCCGATTTGTTGAACTGATCCATTTGGTGAACTGGTTCATTTGGTGAATTGGTTCGATTTGGTGAACTGGTTCATTTGGTGAATTGGTTCGATTTGGTGAACTGGTTCATTTGGTGAATTGGTTCGATTTGGTGAACTGATCCGATTTGGTGAACTGGTTCATCTAGTTCACCACAAAGAACTGATTCAGAAGAATGATTCGTTCGTGAAATGGACATCACTCCGGGCCGTTTGCCTGAGGCTCTGGATTACAGGAAATATGTTAATAATCAGTTTTGTGCACAGACCGATCGTTTCACATTGTCACGAGTCACGAGTATTAATTTTGTGTTGCCTGATATGCTTTTTTTGACTCTCAAATTGCCAGTAGCCATTGACTTGCATTTTATGAATCACCAAGGACCACAGTTTCAGCTGAGAATCTTCTTTACTCTTCAACTGAAGAAAAAAAGCCTGCATCATGGATGATCTGAGGGTGAGTAAATTAACAGCTCATTTTAATGTTTGGGTGAACTGTCCCTTTAAGACCTAAACAATGAACATGAGATGACAAAAATGCATCAATTTTAAATATCTAATAGCCTGCTATCTCAAAAACTCCTTCTGTCCTCAAATGTGTGACAATGATTGCATTTTCTCTGTCATTCACTCAAATGATGTCACTCTCTGTCCGAGACTCTCCAAAGAATCAGCAGCGATAATAAACACACAACTTAAATTATAATAATTTCTCCCAATATTACAGGATCTTAAAAAGCACAAAGTAAAGCCACAATAAAACAATAACATAAAACAGAAAACCCAAGCGCCGGACGGAGGAAGCTCTCCACCCCGGAGAGGATCTGTATTTATAGCGCTGATATTTAGGAGTGAATGCTGGGAAGGTTGAGGAAATGTTTGACCCCGCTGTTCTTTGTTTGCTGTGGCAGCGCTTGCGTCGTTTCGACCCCCAAATGGAGAGAAAGACAGACGTGATGTGAAGGTACGATAAGCGAGGACCACACAAACAGGGCCGAACTGTACAGTTGGAAAACACATTACAAATAAAACACAGCGGCGCTCAAACACGCACTAAAACAAACGCTGTCTGTTGCAATTATTGAAGGGCTGGGACACATTAGAGAATATTAGAGGCACTGAGGGCCTAATAGGTCCGGGTGGATGTGTTCGGTTGAGCGTGACTGGAGTGATGGATGAAGTCTGGCAGAAATCATTCCCAGCCTTTTTCAGTTCTTGAAACGGAGCTCAAATGCGCTTTAGTTTTAGTCTGCATGTTACCAGTGCTGGGTAGTAAGCTTGTAGTTAGAGTATATTACATTTTAAAAAGCTATAAAAAGTTTTTAAAAAAGAAGCAGACTGAGTTTGTCTCCGGCAGCAGCAGAATCACCTCTGGGCTTCATCAGACCGGATCCGTTCCCGAGTGTCTCCAGCGCAGACAGAGCTACAGACTCAGCATGTGTTGAAAAGCCATCAGTTCCAGCCGTAAAGCAGACACAACGGGAAACAAACTGAGGAACTGATCAACATCATACAGGGCTGACAAACTCACCGAGACTCCTGGACCCATCTGTGTTCATTAAACTGAGCACTGAGGAGAAAACCCAAGCAGTCTCATCTTACTTTCATTAATATACCATTAGAGTTATTAATTATTTGAATTAGTTTTTATTTTGCCACAATAAAACAATAACATAAAACAGAAAACCCAAGCGCCGGACGGAGGAAGCTCTCCACCCCGGAGAGGATCTGTATTTATAGCGCTGATATTTAGGAGTGAATGCTGGGAAGGTTGAGGAAATGTTTGACCCCGCTGTTCTTTGTTTGCTGTGGCAGCGCTTGCGTCGTTTCGACCCCCAAATGGAGAGAAAGACAGACGTGATGTGAAGGTACGATAAGCGAGGACCACACAAACAGGGCCGAACTGTACAGTTGGAAAACACATTACAAATAAAACACAGCGGCGCTCAAACACGCACTAAAACAAACGCTGTCTGTTGCAATTATTGAAGGGCTGGGACACATTAGAGAATATTAGAGGCACTGAGGCCCTAATAGGTCCGGGTGGATGTGTTCGGTTGAGCGTGACTGGAGTGATGGATGAAGTCTGGCAGAAATCATTCCCAGCCTTTTTCAGTTCTTGAAACGGAGCTCAAATGCGCTTTAGTTTTAGTCTGCATGTTACCAGTGCTGGGTAGTAAGCTTGTAGTTAGAGTATATTACATTTTAAAAAGCTATAAAAAGTTTTTAAAAAAGAAGCAGACTGAGTTTGTCTCCGGCAGCAGCAGAATCACCTCTGGGCTTCATCAGACCGGATCCGTTCCCGAGTGTCTCCAGCGCAGACAGAGCTACAGACTCAGCATGTGTTGAAAAGCCATCAGTTCCAGCCGTAAAGCAGACACAACGGGAAACAAACTGAGGAACTGATCAACATCATACTGGGCTGACAAACTCACCGAGACTCCTGGACCCATCTGTGTTCATTAAACTGAGCACTGAGGAGAAAACCCAAGCAGTCTCATCTTACTTTCATTAATATACCATTAGAGTTATTCATTATTTGAATTAGTTTTTATTTTTATTCTGTATTCATTTTAACTTCAACGAAACAATCATTAATTTATCTAATTTTGATAAATTTTGATGATATTTTTGATATTTTTATTAGTTTTCTAAAAATATATCTACATAGTTTTTTTTTCTAAATTTTAGTTTATTTTAGTACTTCAAGTTCGTTTCAGTAGCTATTAAGTTAGTTTAAGCTAGTTTAGTTGCTACTAATATTTTAAATTAAACTAAATAATAATTAACTTTAATTATTACAATTATTTATTTAATTATTAAAAAATTATTAATTTTAGTAAAACAATTAACTAAAATTAATTTTATTTATTATTATTTTATTTTATTATTATTTTAGTTTAATTAATATGCTATTATAGTTATTATCTGAATTTGTTTTTTATTTTCAGATTTTCTGTATTTATTTTTTATTTTTTTTGATGCTTTTGTTATTATTTTAAAATATCTCTAAATTGTTTTTTATAAATTTTTATTTCACTTTTAGTTATTTTACTACTAATTAAGTTATGCTAAAAATAATTAAAATTTTAATGTTTTTAGTTTTAGTTGATGATGATAACCCTGAACTGAAGAGGGATTTGGTGAGTTCATAAACTTCTCCAGCTTTCATCAAGTGTACTGATGTGTAAAGAGTGAAGTAATAAAGATAAACTGAGAAGTGATGTGGTTTAGTGAGACCCGGTTCAGTGCAGTGTTGTGGGTTTCTCTCGGGTAAACGCTGATGGATGGAGGGTATCACAGTCTGCATCTGACGTCTTTACAACCCACCCTGAGCACAGAGAGCGTCGCTGGATGCGGCTGAGGACGGCTGACCTTTGACCTCTGACCCCAGGCTGGGAGGAAACAGCGAGAAATCACTGGGTGAGTGTTTGCAGAAACACCTGAAAACACACCTGAAGCACGACAGAATCTCCTTCAGGATCCAAACACGATCTTCTGTAAGAGTCAGAGAGAGTTAGCAGTCATTTACACATAAAAGTGTTGTTTTTTAATGAATAAATGCATTTTAAATGTTATTTGTTTAACACACAAGGCCTAAGAAAGAAAGCAGCAGGATTGTGGATTTAAATGAACAGAAGTAAAAGCTAAATAATGTAAAGACTGTCAAAGACAAATATCCCTGATAATTAAAGTAAAATAACAGCAACTGAATCAAACATTCACAGCAGGTTCATCAAAAAGGTATTAATAGTAATATTATTATTATTTAGATTCTGTAATATCTTAATAATATCTTTAATTAGATTTACTTATTTATTTATTTTAAGTTTTTTTTTTGTAATTTTATTATGCATTTCTGTAACTTTTTTTTTTTTTTTTTTTT